>NC_088416.1:503002-508002 GCF_034236695.1 Oncorhynchus nerka
TATTTGGCGGAGTCAACATGGAGGAACAAGGCAGTACACCTGGGCGCATGTGAGAGAGAACATCATCTCTATGGCCAGGTTAGATAGGTTTTATGTTTTTGAGCATCAATCTCAGGTCTGTAAATCAAGTGTGATAACTCCAGTGGGGTTTTCTGATCATTGTTTAATAACAGAGGTGGTGTTCATTAACGATGTAAAACCCAAACGCGCATACTGGCATTTTAATATAACTTTATTGAGTGATGCTCACTTCAGGAACTGTTTCAGTTTTTTTTGGGAGAGGTGGAGATCTCAAAAAGCCAGTTTTGTATCCATTCAACAGTGGTGGGATATAGGGAAAATCCAGATTCAACAATTTTGTAATCAATACACGAGGAATGTCACCAAAGATATCACCAGATCAATGAAAGCCCTAGAGATTGAAATAGTGGAACTCATGACGTTGGTTGAGACCACAGGAGATCGAGGCCATACTCAGGCCCTCAAGAGGAGAAAAACTGCATTGGCAGACCTGCTGGGTATCAGAGCACAGGGGGGACTGGTGAGAAGTAAATTTCAGGGAATATCTGAAATGGATGCCTCATCCAAATTTTTCTTTGGTTTAGAGAAAAAGAATGGACAAAGAAAAATTATTCATTGTCTCAAATCAGCTGTTGGACAAGAGCTCACTAGCCCTAGTGAAATTAGAAAGAGGGCAGTAGAGTTCTATGCTGAGCTCTACAAGTGTGAGTACAAAGAGGACAAAAGCCGGTGGCTTTATTGTGCACTGATTATAAGATATTGTCAAAAGCTTTGTCCAACAGGCTGAGGGAGGTGATGGGGCAAATCATACATACGGATCAGTCCTATTGTGTTCCTGGCAGGCAGATAGGGGATAACATTTCTCTGATTCGTGATTTTTTGGACGTCTCTAGGGCTATTAGGTTGGATGCTGGTCTAATTTAAATTGATCAGGAAAAGGCATTTGACCGAGTTGAACATCAATATTTATGGCACACGTTTGAGGCGTTTGGGTTCAGCTCTGGTTTTATTGCCATGATAATGGTGATATATGGTGACATTGAAAGTGTATTGAAAGTTAACGGTGGTTTGAGTGCTCCTTTTAAAGGGTGTAGAGGTATTAGGCAGGGATGTTCTAAGTCAGGGATGTTATATGCCATTGCTATAGAGCCACTACTAAATAGCATTAGAAGTCGCATTGCAGGGGTGTGCCTTTCAGAGGATATTCCTCCTATTCGTCTCTCAGCCTATGCTGATGATGTAGTTGTGATAGTGAAAAATCAAGCGGAGGTGGATAGCTTGAGTCTAATGGTTGATCGTTTTAGGGGAATATCCTCTGCAAAGGTAAATTGGGAAAAGAGTTGTGCGTTACAGATTGGAGAATGGTCTGGAGGGATCATGGCTTTGCCAGGGGGGCTAGAATGGTGTAAGGGAAGTTTTAAGTATCTTGGAGTGTACCTAGGAGATGAGGGGACTATGGAAAAAAATTGGAGTGGGGTGGTTGAAATGGTGGAAGGGAGGATGAGGAGATGGCGTTGGTTATTATCTCGTATGTCATATAGGGGGCGCACTATTATAGTTAACAATGTGATTGCATCTGCACTGTGGCATCGGTTGTCAGTTTTAGAACCACCATCTGGCCTTCTGGCTAAGATACAGGCAATTATTGTGGATTTTTTGGGGGATAAATATCACTGGGTTCCACAAAGTGTTTTGTATTTGTCAAAAGAAGAGGGGGGACAAGGTCTTGTACATCTTGCTAGTAGGGCTGCTGCTTTCCGGTTTCAGTTTATTCAAAGGTTGCTTTATGGACCGGAAGATGTGGTGTGGAGAGGGGTGGCAGGTCTTATATTACAACGGGTTGGAGGATTAGGTTTAAAGAAGGCTTTATTTCTGGTTGATAGTAGCCAGATTTCTAGGGAGGGAGTACCTCCGTTTTACAGAGGACTTCTCAGAGTGTGGAGCATAATGAAGGTGTCCAGACGAACTTCAGCGGAGTCAGTGCATTGGCTGTTGGAGGAACCGCTGGTGTATGGGGCAAGACTGGATTGTACAACTGCAGCTGTTCCACTTTTCTACAAGATTCTGGTGAAGGGGAAAATCATCACCTTAAGACAGTTAATGGCCATGGCTGGGCCCGCCTTAATGGATGGAAGACGGGTGGCAGAACATTTGGGGTTGAGGTCGGAAAGGATTGTCGGACAAATGCTGGGGAGCTGTAGGAAGGCTCTGTCAGCGGAAGAATGGGGTATGATTAGTAGTCACAAGAAGAAGGTACAAGATGAAGACGTCTCATTTCCAAGACTAGGGATTACACCAAATATCCCAGAGTCAGAAAGAAAGGCGTTATTGCTGGATTTGAGAGGGTTGGAGGAGGTGGGTTTGGATGAGGTGAATGGGAAGGATTTGTATAGGGGGTGTGTCAAGGTGTTGAATAAAGATAAATTGAAAAATAGAAAAGACACTCCATGGAGGGTAAAATTGGGCATTGATGATAGGGTAAAGCCAGCATGGAGAGCACTGTACAAACCACCGTTACAAAAGGGTACTGGTGATATGCAATGGAGGGTTTTACATGGCATCATTGCAGTTAATGCTTTTGTATCTGTTATTAATTCAGATGTTAGAGATAGGGATGTCCTTTTTGTAATATAAGAGAAACCATTTTTCACTGTTTTATGGAGTGTGAGAGGATAAAACCTCTATTGGAAATGCTGGAATCTTTGTTTAAAGCTGTAGGGGAATTTTTCAATAACACTGTTTTTATTTTGGGGTTTCAATATAGTAAACAACAGAAAAGAAAATGTCAAATGTTAAATTTTATTTTGGGACAAGCTAAGATGTCAATTCTTCTGAGTAGAAAACATAAGATAGAAACGGGATATGGGAAGGATGTAAGATGTGTTTTTAAAGGATTAGTGAAAGCAAGAATAAAAGTAGATTTTGAGTTCTTTTCAGCTGTAAAAGATCTCCTATTATTTGAGGAGAAGTGGGCATACGAAAGAGCGCTTTGTTTTGTAGAGGAGGGGAAATTATTTTTTGCCGATGAAATAAGTTGAATGTATATGTTATGTATTTATTTTTATTTAGGAATTACATTTGTTGTTTCATTTCTGAAAAGGCAGTGTGTCATTTTTTTATGTTAACACTTGAGTAAAAAATAAAGGTTTTATAAAAACTAAAAAAAACTAAAAAAAACTCTTTCTCTCTCTCCCCCCTCTCTTTCTTTCTTTCTTTCTTTCTTTCTTTCGTTCTTTCTTTCTTTCTTTCTTTCTCTCTCTCTTTCTCTCTTTCTCTCTCTCCCCCTCTCTCTCTCTCTCTCTCTCTCCCTCTCTCTCCCTCTCTCTCTCCCCCCCTCTCTTTCTTTCTTTCTTTCTTTCTTTCTCTCTCTCTCTCTCTCTCTCTCTCTCTCTCTCGCTCTCTCTTTCTCTCTTTCTCTCTCTCACACACACATACACACATCCCTCATTCAGACCCTCAGCAAAAGACACACACACACACACACACACACACACACAGCGTGGGTAGATGACTGTACATTAGTGTGGATCAGTGTGGGCTGAGAGAGGTGGCTGTGCAGCTGTTAGCCCCTGTAGTGTGTTGTCACAGACAGCGTGTTTATTCAATAGACACTCAGAGGGGAGCGCCAGACTCTCTGTCTGCCTGTCTGCCTGTCTGTCTGCGCTTTGACTGAAGGGGTCTCTCCATTGTATCCTCTGTTTTGCATCAAAGCAGAAGCGTAGCATTCTAGACATACACACACACTCGACACAGATGCGCAGAGACACAAACCATGTACACACATGCACGCAAGCACCCCCCCTTCCATATCGGGAAGATGCTGTTGTAAATATAATGAACTGGGTGGGAATGAATGCAACTTCCTTCAGTTGTCTAGCGTATAGCGCTGTCCAGTAGCTGTGTGTACATCTACAGTAAATACTGTAGCCTCTTTCCTTTACTATAGGATGTTACTGTAGATTGGAAGACTATTCGACTGAGAGGTTGCCTGCAGGTTACCGATGAGTTTCATAACACTCTACTAACGGGAGGTTCCGTGGAGCTCCGAGCTAAAATCAACCTGATTGCGAATAAACTGCGGAATGAAACTAGCAGACCAGCTGATCTGAAGCTGTTATGGTGTTTGGGTGTGAGTATTTTTTTACAGGGACAGTGCACATTAATCCACGTTTCAGTCAAGCCGGTTTGATGCAAGACAGTGGAAATGGCTTGGAAAATAGTCATTGTCTGTTTCTCTGGTTAGGATAACAACATCCAGACAATAAGGAACGACTCTCCCTGACACATTTCTTTCCAATTCAGACATTGTTTCTTCAATAAAGTCAAGTATGCCACAGTAGACCGACTGGCCTTGTTGTCCTGTAAGAACAGATAAAGGTTCAATCAGTGTTTCTGCAAGTAAAGAAATAACCTCCACTATCCACACAACATAGGAAATGTTACTCTTCTCTACCAGCCAAACCACGAACACGACTAGAAAGAAATACACCATTATGAAATTATTTGTGCAACTTTATTACAATACAATATCATTTGATTCAAAACACAACACAACCACAATTTAGTTTCAACTGTCAAATGTGTCGCTCGATCAGGAATATGTGCCTTGACCCTCTTGATGAAAAATGGCCACGTTTGAGTAAGAAAAGTCAAGTCATTCAGGGATTACATCAATTGTAATGAAATACTTTATTTCAGTTGTATGGAATGATTGTCAAATAGGTAAATCACCCTATAAGTCTGCTCAAATAACAAGATGAAAATGTTCTGATATAAGTACTCACCAGAGGGTGAAATCGTCTTGAAAACTGTTGTTTGCGATACGGACTTAAAGATAACTCCAACATCCGCATTATGGAGCAGTGAATCGGTGCTGGATGATGGTTGAATCAGAGATCAGCTATGATGGAGATTTTAGCTAGTATTGATGGTTGAATCAGAGATCAGCTATGATGGAGATTTTAGCTAGTATTGATGGT
>NC_088416.1:515502-520502 GCF_034236695.1 Oncorhynchus nerka
ACTACCGTGGGATATGCGTCAACAGCAACCTTGGGAAAATCCTCTGCATTATCATTAACAGCAGACTCGCACATTTCCTCAGCGTTAACAATGTACTGAGCAGATGTCAAATTGGCTTTTTACCAAATTACTGTACGACAGACAACGTATTCACCCTTGACAAACAAACAAACCAAAACAAACGCAAAGTCTTCTCATGCTTTTGTTTTCAAAAAAGCCTTTGACTCAATATGGCACGAGGGCCTGCTATACAAATTGATGGAAAATGGGGTTGGGGGAAAACATGACATTATAAAATCATTATAAAATCAATGTAGACAAACAACAAGTGTGCGGTTAAAATTGGCAAAAAACACGTTTCTTTCCACAGGGCCAGGAGGTGAGACAGGGAAGCCGCTTAATCCCCACCCTCTTCTACATATATATCAACGAATTGGCGAGGGCACTAGAACAGGCCAGGAACTGGCCTCACCCTACTAGAACCTGAAGTCAAATGTATACTGTTTGCTAATGATCTGGTGCTTCTGTCACCAACCAAGGAGGGCCTACAGCAGCACCTAGATCTTCTGCACAGATTCTGTCAGACCTGAGCCCTGACAGTAAATCTCAGTAATACAAAAATAATGGTGTTCCTAAAAAAGATCCAGTTTCCAGGACCACAAATACAAATTCCATCTAGACACCGTTGCCCTAGAGCACACAAAATGACGATACATACCTCGGCCTAAACATCAGCGCCACAGGTAACTTCCACAAAGCTGTGAACGATCTGAGAGACAAGGCAAGAGCCTTCTATGCCATCAAAAGGAACATAAAATTTGACATACCAATTAGGATCTGGCTAAAAATACTTGAATCAGTTATAGAACCCATTGCTCTTTATGGTTGTGAGGTCTGAATTCTCAAAATGAGTTCTCAAATTGGGACAAACACCAAATTGATACTCTGCATGCAGAATTCTACAAAAATATCCTCAGTGTACAACGTAAAACACCAAATAATGCATGCGGAGCAGAATTAAGCAGATACCCACTAATTATAAAAATCCAGAAAAGGGCCGTTAAATTCTACAACCACCTAAAAGGAAGTGATTCCCAAATCTTCCATAACAAAGCCATCACCTAGAGAGAAATAAACATGGAGAAGAGTCCCCTAAGCAAGCTGGTCCTGTGGCTCTGTTCACAAACAGACCCCACAGAGCCGCAATACAGCAACACAATTAGACCCTACCAAATCATGAGAAAACAAAAAGAGAATTACTTGACACATTGGAAACGATTAACCAAAAAACTGATCAAACTAGAATGCTATTTGGCCCTACACAGAGAGTACATAGTGGCAGAATACCTGACCACTGAGCATAGCCTTGCTATTGAGAAAGTTTGCTGAAGGCAGACATGGCTCTTATGAGAAGACAGGCTATGTGCACACTGCCCACAAAATTAGGTGGAAACTGAGCTGCACTTCTTAACCTCCTGCCCAATGTATGACCATATTAGAGACACATATTTCCCTCAGATTACACAGACCCACAAAGAATTTGATAACAAATCGAATTTGTATAAACTCCCATATCTATTGGGTGAAATACCACAGTGTCATCACAGCAGCAAGATTTGTGACCTGTTGCCACAAGAAAAGGGCAAACATTGAAGAACAAACACCATTGTAAATACAACCTATATTTATATGTTTATTTGTTTTCCCTTTTGTACTTTAACTATTTGCACATCATTACAACACTGTGTATAGACATAATATACCATTTGAAATGTCTTTGTTCTTTTGGAACTTTTGTAAGTGTAATGTTTACTGTTATTTTTTAAATTATTTATTTCACTTTGTTTATTATCTATTTCACTTGCGTTGGCAATGTAAACATATGTTATCCATGCCATTAAAGCCCCTTAAATTCAAATTCAAGTTGAATTGAGACAGAGAGAGTGTTTTAAATAAATACTGTAGATGACAGAAGGAGTTAGTTGGAGAATGAAAGAGAGTATGCTGATTAATGGACAGAGAGAGAGAGAGAGAGATTAGTGAAGGGGAAACAGAATGAAGGGAGGAATCAGCATGAAGTGGTGTCGGACAGAGTTAGGCTGAGAGGAGAGAAATAGAGGGAGTGAGCAAGAGAGGAGAGGGAGTGGAGTCAAGACTTGCCAAAAAACGCACTGACAGGGTTGTGAACCGCATGTATCTCATTGTACTCTGTGCTTGGCTCTACTCTGCACTCTAACCCTCTGTGCTTGTTAGAGAGAAGAGAGGAAGAGAGAGAGAAGAGGAGAAGGAGGGGTGTCTGAGGGAGAGAGCGAGCACACACACACACGTGTTTGGAAGAAGTGAAACACCCACATAAAATCACTGGCCATTTTCTCAAGAGGTTGATCTTTGATGGGAAATCAAGGCTAGAGTAAATCCTACATTATGCACTCCCATTTCCTTGCATTCTCCAGGGACACATTTTTTGCGATTGATACATTTACATTTTAGTAATTTAGCAGATGCTCTTATCCAGAGTGAATTGTGCAGTGCATACATTTTCATACTTTTTTCTTACTGGTCCCCCGTGGGAATCAAACCCACAACCCGGGTGTTGCAAGCTCCATTTTCTACCGACTGAGCCACACTGGACCACAATATGCTTTTATACAACGATATACTTTTATACAAACTGTTGTTTTCTCTTCTCAGTCACTCTATTCATTACGCCAGTGTATTTACAGTAGAGTCTTTCTATAGTGACACTGCATTAGCTTAGCATTCAAATGAAGACCTTCTCCTCCAATGTGTTTTGAGAAAGAGGCGAGGAGAGAGGACACAAGGAATCAAGGAAAGAGGAACTGAGAAAGCGCTATAGCACACGGTAGTTAGTTACCCATCTCGGGCTCAGTCAGGGTCACGTATAGGTGGCTCCTCTCTATTGGCTGGGGTGGAATGGACCAATCAGCATGCAGCGCATCCATGTGTCAGTGATTAATTACCCAGCATGCTCTCCCACTGTTAACAAGCTTAATCAACTCCTCGTGACGGGAGGTTTTCATTAACCGCAGAGTGCAAAGGTCTTGTTCTCCTTCTCCTTCTCCATCCTTCCATCCTCCTTTCCTCATTGTCTTGGGCTTTTTCTTCGCTGTCTCAACCAGACCTTCCTTCCTTCCTTCCTGTCCCGAACACCAGCCTCTCTGTCCTGGTCTTGTCCTTTAATCTGTCATCCCCATGTCCCTCGCCGTCAATCCATTTCAGTGTATTTCAGGATGTAATGGGCTTGGCTGACATGATGTGAGTCCTGCCAGGGCTGACATGATGTGAGTCCTGCCAGGGCTGTAGAAGTTACAGTAGCAGATCCAATGAGACAATTGGCCTCCTCCATCTTCTCCCTCCGTACACAGAGTGGCAGTTTGAGACATATTAGTGGAGACTGGATGAAAAAGGTTTGACATTTTGCAGATGTTTGGAAAAAAGCGCTTGTGTGCGTGTAATACAGATGAATTTGAAACACAAAGTGATAGTCATTTATTTAATGAGATATTCAGCACATTATTAAACAGTTTATTGAGAGCAGAACCTGATGTTGGGAAACTGAAATAGAGAAGATGGTGAGGGGGTAAAAATATGTTGGGGAAGAGGATGATAAATCATTCCTGCTATTTCAAATCAACTATGAGTTGATGAGTTTCTGTCATTCTCTTTTTTAAATTATATGTTTCTGGGCTGATTCACTGTCAAATAGGACCTATATTATTAGTGTCTTATCATAAGTAAGGGGACTCTGCTGTGTGTGTGTGTGTGTGTGTGTGTGTGTGTGTGTGTGTGTGTGTGTGTGTGTGTGTGTGTGTGTGTGTGTGTGTGTGTGTGTGTGTGTGTGTGTGTGTGTGTTTTGCTGGGGGTCTTTTAAGATGAATTTATTTGGAATACCAAAGCCTGTGCTGAATGAGGGATGTGTGTGTGTGTGTGAGAGAGAGAGAGAGAGAGAGAGAGAGAGAGAGAGGGAGAGAGAGAGAGAGAGAGAGAGAGAGGGAGAGAGAGAGAGAGAGGGAGAGAGAGAGAGAGAGAGAGAGAGAGAGAGAGAGAGGTAAATATGTTTCCAAGCTGTAGAACCAGTGCATGAGCAGTCATATTGTATGACCTGAGTTTAACCTCCTCCGTGTGTGTGTGTCTTTTGCTGAGGGTCTTTTAAGATTAATTTATTTGGAATACCAAAGCCTGTGCTGAATGAGGGATGTGTGTGTGTGTGAGAGAGAGAGATAGGGTTATGAAATGATCCAGAATATGTGTGTGAGGGAGGAAGAGGTAAATATGTTTCCAAGCTGTAGAACCAGTGCATGAGCAGTCATATTGTATGACCTGAGTTTAACCTCCTCCATGTGTGATTGTGTGCGTGCGTGGTTGTGACCATGGTTTGTGTGTGTGTGGAGGATGGTTGTGACCACGGGGGTTTGGTGCCGTGACCAACATGATATTCCCCACACAGAGGTCAGAGGTAGAGCCTGCTGGCTGTGGTGAGGACAGGCCTCAGCATGCTGATAATAAAGGTCACGGTGTATTTTACAGTCTGTTAAAATGGACATTATGCTGGAAAAATAACTCTATAATGTCCGTTTGAATGGACTGCAAGATACGCAAAACACTACTGTACATACTTGGTTTCTTTGGGATTCATTGAAGCGACACACAGAACAGCTTCTGTGAGACTGCTACCTGGCAGATGTACTAGTTTGTTGAATAAAGTACAAAACCTACACTTTTTGTCAAACATGGATTTGCTTGTGATTTACGCATAACCTTAACAGCTTCTTACTGTGAGAGTGGCTAATTGCCACACAACAAGGGCGAAAACTTTTTGCTAGTTTGTTAATGACATCGGAGATTGGAGCCAGAGATTTGAGATGCTGAGGTCCTTTTTGATTTCATATTGTGCTGCTCACAAAATTGTTGCGATGTCCTACCGCACTCTATATCTAGTTCCCATGATTACCATCCCCATTTTCCAGAGCTCGTCATTT
>NC_088416.1:525502-545031 GCF_034236695.1 Oncorhynchus nerka
GGAAGTTATGGGAAGGGACAAACACAGCATACATACAATAACACTCACCTTAGAAATGTATATGACCCTCAGAACATATGGAACGTAGTCAAAATAGCAACGGATTTCAATAGAAAGGTTAGAGTTTAAGGGTGCGCCTGTGATGCGTCTGTGCACAAGCATATTATTTTAACACAGTTATTTCAAGTGAAGTGTTTCCTGACTGTCAACGTTTCAGGATTAATCCCCCAACCTCCCCTATTCTACTTCCACACTTCCGTCCCCCATTGACATGGAATGTGATTACCTCATCAAAGCAGAAGCTAGGTAACGGATCAAGCCATATCTGTCCCTGTGGGGGAGGTGGGAGATGTAACAGGGCGGGAAGTGGGCTTTGATGTGGAGTGGAGCGAGTAGACCTGAGCCAGGGAGAGTTCAGCACAGCCTGCTGCATGAGTAACATGGAGCCACAACCTATGGACACGCCCATACACACAGAGTCACACACAGAGCTGTCACATAGGCAGGCCAGGCTTGCTTGCACACGGGAACATGCAGATATAGTATGGATGTCACACATATTCATTCACAAACTAACGGTGTCGCTCACTCACTCACTCACTCACTCACTCACTCACTCACTCACTCACTCACTCACTCACTCACTCACTCACTCACTCACTCACTCACTCACTCACTCACTCACTCACTCACTCACTCACTGTGTACACGTACGGTGGGGACCAACGTTACACCCTTGATTAAGATTAGAAAAAATGACTATATAAAATGAATAATTAAAATACTGTGCTATATTGTATGCTAAAAAAAAACATTATTTTATACTTGTACAGTTGCTCAGAGAAAGAGATTTTGTTCAACAAGTAATCCTTTTTTTTGTCTTGAAAAAGTAGGGTTACAAATGATTGACAACCCTGTTTTCAATACCTTCAAATACCTCACCTTGGGAGGATAACGTAACTGAGCCTTTTTCTAAAATGTTTTATGAGTTGGAGAACACATTGGGAGGGATCCATACAGAATCCTTCCAGATCCTTGATATCCTTCGTCTGTGTTTTATGAGTTGGAGAACACATTGGGAGGGATCCATACAGAATCCTTCCAGATCCTTGATATCCTTCATCTGTGTTTTATGAGTTGGAGAACACATTGGGAGGGATCCATACAGAATCCTTCCAGATCCTTGATATCCTTCATCTGTGTTTTATGGGATTGTCCTCCTCAAATCAAACCACATGTTTTCAATTGGTTTCAAGTCTGGAAACTTGATTATGTGGCCAGTTAACCATTTATTTTGTGGATTTGTATGTATGCTTGGTGTTATTGTCTTCCTGGAAGAGGAATGGTCTAAGATTCATCCCAATGTGTTCTCCAACTCATTAAACATTTTGGGAAAGGCTTAGTGCCATTATCCTTGTAAGGTGAGGTATTGAAAACAGGGGTGTCAGTACTATTGACCCCTGCCTTTTTGAGAGAAAAAAATGCATCTATTTCTCTGAGCAATTGTATTAGTATAAAATAATATACTTTTCCATTTGTGTAGCATACAGTACAGCTCAGTATTTGAATTATTTATTTTATACAGTAATATTTTCTTATCTTTGTGTCAATCATTTCAAACCCCACTGTACATATGAGCAGATTCACGCAGACACACACACACACACACAAACACAAACACAAACACACACACACACACACACACACACACACACACACACACACACACACACACACACACACACACACACACACACACACAGGCATGTTTGTTTTACTATCCTTATGGGGACCAAACAATTGATTCCCATTCAGAATCCTATTTTCCCTAACCCCTAACCCCTAAACCTAACCTTAAACCCTAACCACTAACCCTAATTCTAACCCTAATCCTAATTGTAACCCTAACCCTAACCGTAAACCTAACCCCTAAACCTAAAATAGCCTTTTTCGTTGTGGTGACCGGTGAGATGTCCCCACTTATCAGAATTTTCCATGTTTTACTATCCTTGTGAGGACACATACGCACACTCAGAATCTCGCTCACACTCCCTCACTAGTAATCATACACACACTCCCCCACTGACAAACTCATGAACACAAATAGACCCCTGACGTTCAGCTGATGCTGGGCGTGACCTCTTCATACAGTTCCTCTGATGTCCCCTCCAGTCCCTTAGTTCCATAAATAATGCATCTCAACCATCACGTCCTCATGGGTGACTGAACAACATCGCCCCCTGGACCTCCCTTGTGTCTCCAGATGTTGTTTGTGTGTGTGGCCGCCCCACGTGCTGTACGTGTACTATCCTCCTTTACATCTCATTTCCGTTTGACCGTTGACCTGACGTCCCGTTCTTCTGTCTTCCCTCTCGCTCTTCTCTCTCTTCCCCGTGTTTGCAGGACGACCACTCCATGTTCTTCCAGTTTGGCCCGTCCATAGAGCAGCAGGCCTCCATCATGCTGAAGATCATGGAGGAATACGACTGGTACATCTTCTCCATCGTCACCACCTACTACCCCGGATACCAGGACTTTGTCAACAAGGTGAGGCAGACCAGACCTGGGTTCAAACACTATTGGAAATCAGTTCAAAAACGCTATGTATACAAAAGTATGTGGACACCCTTTCAAATGAGTGGATTCGGCTATTTCAGCCACACACGCTGACAGGTGTATAAAATCGAGCACACAGCATTCCAATCTCCATAGACAAACATTGGCAGTAGAATGGCTTTACGGACGAGCTCAGTGACTTTTAACGTGACACCGTCATAGGATGCCACCTTTCCAACAAGTCAGTTCATCTAATTTCTGCCCTGCTAGTGCTGTTATTGTGATGTGGAAACGTCTAGGAGCAACAACGGCTCAGCTGCGAAGTGGTAGGCCACACAAGCTCACAGAATGGGACCGACAAGAGCTGAAGCGCGCAGCGCGTAAAAATTGTCTGTCCTCCGCAACACTCACTACTGAGTTCCAAAATGCCTCTGCAAGCAACGTCAGCACAAGAAGTGTTCGTCGTGAGCTTCATGAAATGAGTTTCCATGGCCGAGCAGCCGCACACAAGCCTAAGATCACTATGTGCAATGCCAAGCATCGGCTGGAGTGGTGTAAAGCTTGCCGCCATTTATTCTCTGGAGCAGTGGAAACGCGTTCTCTGCAGTGATGAATCACGTTTCACCATCTGGCAGTCCGACGGATGAATCTGGATTTGGCAGATGCCAGGAGAACGCTACCTGCCCGAATGCATAATGCCAACTGTAAAGTTTGGTGGAGGAGGAATAATGTTCTGGGGCTGTTTTTCATGTTTCGGGCTCCTTAGTTCCAGTGAAGAGAAATCATAACGCTACAGCATTCAATGACAGTCTAGATGATTCTGTGCTTCCAAATTTGTGGCAACAGTTTGGGGATGGCGCTTTCCAGTTTCAGCATGACAATGCCCTGTGCACAAAGCAAGATCCATACAGAAATGGCTTTTCGAGATCGGTGTGGAATAACTTGACTGGCCTGTACAGAGCCATGACCTCAACCCCACCAAAAACCATCGGAACTAATTGGAACACCGACTGCGAGCAAGGCTTAATCGCCCAACATCAGTGCCCGACCTCATTAATGCTCTTGTGCCAGAATGGAAGCAAGTCCCCGCAGCAATGTTCCAATATCTAGTGGAAAGCCTTCCCAGAAGAGTGGAGGCTGTTATAGCAGCAAAGGGGGACCAACTCTATATTAATGCCCATGATTTTGGAATGAGATGTTCCACGAGCGGATGTCCACATACTTTTGGTCATGTAGTGTACTTTGGCTGAGCTTGATTGAGCTTGCCTGTTGCAATGAACTAAAAGAAAAGTCTCATGTTCAAACCCTGCACATCTGGCACTCCAAGCAAAGTATTTTAAAAATGGCATCCATGTTCTCCTGTTTCTATATCTTATTCATCATTGTTCCTATGAAAACACTATGAGAGATGCCCCACACCCAACCTGTTGTTCCTATGAAACCCCTATGAGAGATGCCCCACACCCAACCTATTGTTCCTATGAAACCCCTATGAGAGATGCCCCACGCCCAACCTGTTGTTCCTATGAAACCCCTATGAGAGATGCCCCACACCCAACCTGTTGTTCCTATGAAACCCCTATGAGAGATGCCCCACACCCAACCTGTTGTTCCTATGAAACCCCTATGAGAGATGCCCCACACCAAACCTGCCAGGACCTAAAGGGGTGGCAGGGTAGCCTAGTGGTTAGAGCGTTGGACTAGTAACCGGAAGGTTGCAACCCACTGTTCCTAGGCAGTCATTGAAAATACAAATTTGTTCTTGACTGACTTGCCTAGTTAAATAAAGGTAAAAAAATATATATATATTTTTTTAAAAAGCTCAAGTACAACCCTAGAGCTGAACTGGCACACTACTAGTCTTACACCTGCACAGCTAAACCCAAGAGAGGAGCCAGAAAGACAGACAGACAAACAAACTGTTTACTTTTCAAGTGGTGTTTCTTGTGTGGATATTGGAACTGAACGTCAATACTTTTCTTTCCTCGTCTTCCTCCTCCTTCTCCCTCTCTCCTCTTCTTTTCCTCATCCTCCCTCACTCTTCTACCTCCTCCTCCCCTCTCTCTTCTTCCTTCTCCTCCCTCTCTCCTCTCCCCACACCCCCCTTTCCCTCTCCCCCACCATAGATCCGGAGCACCATAGAGAACAGTTTTGTGGGCTGGGAGCTAGAAGAAGTCCTCCTGTTGGACATGTCTGTGGATGACGGAGACGCTAAGATCCAGAACCAGATGAAGAAGCTGCAGAGTCCTGTCTACCTGCTTTACTGCACCAAGGAGGAGGCCTACACCATCTTTGAGGTGGCAAACTCTGTGGGATTGACGGGATACGGGTACACCTGGATCGTACCGTCGCTAGTGGCCGGCGACGCCGATAATGTCCCCGCCGTGTTTCCCACAGGTAGTTACTGGATGGGGTTAGAATGGGGGTCAGCAGAAGGGTAAAAAGTTAAGGTGCATACTGTTCCAGGAGTAGTTTATTCTCCTAAACGGAAAATACAAAACTGATCTTAGATCAGCGTTTCTGGGAAACTTCATCCTACTCTGGGTGAACTCAGCTATAAAGGGTGTTAGATTTTGGGATTACAAACCAGTTTTTAATTCATGTGGCACCTCTGTTATTTGAGATGGCTCTCTTAAACCTCTTGCTCCTACCTGACACGCAGGCGTCCCATCTAGACATCTGGAAATGCAAATGCGCTACGCTAAATGCTAATAGTACTAGTTAAAACTCAAACGTTCATTAAACTACACATGCAGGGTAGTGAATTAAAGCTACACTCGTTGTGAATCCAGGCAACAAGTCAGATTTTTAAAATGCTTTTCGGCGAAAGCATGAGAAGCTATTATCTGATAGCATGTAACACCCCAAAAGACCCGCAGGGGACGTAAACAAAATAATTAGCATAGTCGGCGCTACACTAAACGCACCAATAAAATATAAAACATTCATTACCTTTGACCATCTTCTTTGTTGGCACTCCTAGATGTCCCATAAACATCACTATTGGGTCTTTTTTTCGTTTAAATCGGTCCATATATAGCCTAGATATCAATCTATGAAGACTGTAATCAAGGAAAAAACATTGTTTTATAACGCGACGTCATTTTTTTAAATTAAAAAAGTCTACGATAAACTTTCACAAAACACTTCGAAATACTTTTGTAATGCAACTTTAGGTATTAGTAAACGTTAATAAGCGATCAAATTGATCACGAGGCGATGTAAATTCTATAGCTCTACGTCTGGAAATAATGTCCGGGTAAATCTCAACCAAAATATCCGGTCGGAGACCTGAAGAAATGGGCTGTCTCTTGTTCGTTTGACCAAGAAACAAAGACTAGGCAAATGACAAGACTGTTGACATCGTGTGGAAGCTGTAGGTATTGCAACCTCAGCCCCATTAAATGTGGTTCACCTTTATCAATCGGTTCAAGTCGCGCATGGATATATTTTTCCATTTTCAGTGATCAGATTTTCCTGCACTTTTCGATGAAACGCACGTTCTGTTATAGTCACAGCCGTGATTTAACCAGTTTTATAAACGTCTGAGTGTTTTCTATCCACACATACTAATCATATGCATATACTATATTCCTGGCATGAGTAGCAGGGCGCTGAAATGTTGCGCGATTTTTAACAGAATGTTCGAAAAAGTAAGCCCTAAGCTTAAGTGGTTTTAACCTCTCTCTCCACCTCCCACCTTTTCACCCCTCATCCTTCCACATCTTCCCCTACCCCCCCATTTTCTTCTCTTTTTCCCTCTCTCTCTCGCTCTCTCCTTCTCTCAGGGCTAATTTCGGTGTCGTATGACGAATGGGACTACAGTTTGGAGGCTCGGGTGCGGGATGCAGTGGCTGTCATCGCCATGGCGACCTCCACCATGATGCTGGACCGGGGGCAACACACGCTGCTCAAGTCAGGCTGCAACGAGACCCCTAACAAGAAGGGCTCTAAACAAGGCAACTCCAATGAAGTGCTCAAGTGAGTGCCCTAGATATGGGGGTAGAAACATAGGGTATAGTATAGTAGAGACTATAAGGGCGCTACTGACCTGCAAAACGACTAACCATCATCTAAAACGGACACTTACCTTAACCAAACACTTAACCCTGACCGTAACCCTAACCAAATTTGAGCCAATTCTGAAATGAAATATCGGTTTGCAGGTCAGGAGTGTCCATATAGCCTTTTCCTTATAGTACACACACACCTAGACACACATACAATACCCATGCACATACACACACTCACACACATACGCACACACAGACCTTTGAGGAACATTGTCCTCTGTTTAGTCATCCCAGCAGAACCTGAAGAGGTGGATATGTGCAGTCTTGTACAACAGCCTTCGTCTTATCTTACCATTAACCACAATAATCATGAAAGAAAACACATTTCTCTTTCTTCATTTACTTGTTTTGTTATCTGACGCATTACAGTACAGAACATTACAGTACAGAACATTACAGTACACTCAGTACATGAATAATTAATCTCCATTTAACTTCATAGGGCTTTGCTTTTAGTGCCTGCATTGTTCATATATTGTGTAACTAATTGAATGCTTGGGGACAAACGGATTAAATTAAAAGAGGTCCAAAGAACAGTAGGAGGTTAGGAGGTGTGTGTGTGTGTCTGTGTGTGTTTTGTGTGTTTTGTGAGAGTGTGTGTTTTGTGTGTTTTGTGAGAGTGTGTGTTAGACTCCCTTCCTCTAGCACTGTTGTTGGGTTACTGATTGAGTTACATGTACAGTCGAATAAGGGTTGGGGATTATTAATGCTGCTCTTATGAGACAATATATACTCGTACAAATGCCTTTCCCCTCTCAATCCTCCACGTTCCTTTTCTAAAAATAAACATAATAGTATTTTTTGTGGTTGGTTTGGATTGTGGATTGGAATATGTGGGTTGTTGATTGTGTGTGTGTGTGTGTGTGTGTGTGTGTGTGTGTGTGTGTGTGTGTGTGTGTGTGTGTGTGTGTGTGTGTGTGTGTGTGTGTGTGTGTGAGATAAGCAACCTGGGTGAAAGTATAACACTTTTGGGATGTTTATTTGTTTTCTTATCAGATGCAGTTATGCGTACATGTCCCTCATCGCAACTTCCAAACAACAGGAATAAAATAACACAAACCCATGAATATTTCAATCCCCAACAGAGTTCCTTCTCTGTCACTGAGACCCAGAGTTGGTAGTTAGGGCCTGGCATTCAATCTTCCTCCTGGAGTACACCTGGGACCCTTGTCAAAACCTTACACACACGCGCGCGCGCGCACACGCACGCACGCACGCACGCACGCACACACACACACACACACACACACACACACACAGCAGAGTCCCCTTACTTATGATAAGACACTAATAATATAGGTCCTATTTGACAGTGAATCAGCCCAGAAACATATAATTAAAAAAAGAGAATAATGAAATGGCTTGGATGCCCCTACCCTCCTCCCAACCCCCTCCTGGCTGCCCCTTCCTCCCCCTTTCACCCCTCAACTCCTCCCCTAACTCCTGGAAAACCTTCCCCCACCACCCCCCCAACCCCCCAGTAACAGACATTATGCCCTGTAGGCTCTATGTGCATGACTCAGGAACGTGGTGGATCCATGCCACCGGAGGATAGATAGTGTAATGCTAGATTTGCATGCCATGCTGTCAGACAGTGATGGACTACAGCAGGGGGGGCTCAGTGACTCACACTCTCTGTTTGGGGAGGAAGTGTGGTGTTGTGTCTATGTCTGTATGTATGTCTGTGTCTGTCTGTGTGTGTGTGTGTGCATGTGAGTGTGTGCGTGCCTGTGTATCACATTCTCTGCTGGTTTTCGGGGGGCAGGTTGACCTCATGGGGATATAGCCTATGACTGGAGGGTTCACTCATGTTTCTCCCTCCCTGCCACTGAGGAGAGGACAGAACAGGAGGTATTGTGTAATGAGAAAATGTGCTGGAAGTGGTTTTGGATGATGAGCTGCTATGGGGCTTATTGGTGTGTATGACTAGGGAGGCAGAGAGAGGGGAGAGGTGTGGGATGAGAAGAAGTGTGTATGTGTGTACGTGTGTGTGTGCGTGCGTGGGGGAGGGGAGGAAGTGTGTAATTGTCTCTTATACATACAGTACCAGTCAAACATTTGGACACACTTACTCATTCAAGGGTTATTCTTTATTTGTACTATTTTCTACATTGTAGAATAACACCGAAGACATCAAAACTATGAAATAACACATATCGAATCATGTAGTAACAAAAAAAGTGTTAAAGAAATCAAAATATACTTTAGATTTTAGATTGTTCAAAATTGCCACCCTTTGCCTTGATGACAGCTTTGCACACTCTTGGCATCTCTCAACCAGCTTCACCTGGAATGCTTTTCCAACAGTCTTGAAGGAGTTCCCACATATGCTGAGCACTTGTTGGCTGCTTTTCCTTCACTCTGTGGTCCAACTCATCCCAAACCATCTCAATTGGGTTGAGGTCGGGTGATTGTGGAGGCCAGGTCATCTGATGCAGCACTCCATCACTCTTCTTCTTGGTCAAATAGCCCTTACACAGCCTGGAGGTGTGTTGGGTCATTGTCCTGTTGAAAAAAAATGATAGTCCTAGTAAGTGCAAACCAAATGGGGTGGCGTATCGCTGTGGTAGCCATGCTGGTTAAGAGTGCCTTGAATTCTAAATAAATCACAGACAGCGTTACAGCAAAGCACCACCATCACACCTCCTCCTCCTCCATGCTTCACGGTGGGAACCACACATGCGGAGATCATCCGTTCACCTACTCTGCGTCTCACAAAGACACAGCAGTTGGAACCAAAAATCTCAAATTTGGACTCATCAGTCCTCAGGACAGATTTCCACCAGTCTAATGTCCATTGCTAGTGTTTTTTGGCCCAAGCAAGTCTCTTCTTATTGTTTGTGTCCTTTTAGTAGTGGTTTCTGCAGAAATTCCATCATAAAGGCTTGATTCACACCGACTCATCTGAACAGTTGATGTTGAGATGTGTCTGTTACTTAGACTCTATGAAGCATTTATTTGGGCTGCAATTTCTGAGACTGGTAACTGTAATGAGTTAAATCCGGGTTTTCCTTTCCTGTGGTGGTCCTCATAAGAGCCAGTTTCATCATAGCGTTTGATGGTTTTTGCGACTGCAATTGAAGAAACTTTCAAAGTTCTTGAAGTTTTCCACATTGACTGACAATCATGTCTTAAAGCAATGATGGACTGTCATTTCTCTTTGCTTATTTGAGCTGTTCTTGCCATAATATGGACTTTGTATTTTACTGTATATGGCTATCTTCTGTGTACCACCCCTACCTTGTCACAACACAACTGATTGGCTCAAACACAAACCTGGCCCGTTTCCTGTTGCTCAGGGCAACATATTTTCCCAGAATTCTCAACGTGCGTGTGGATCTACTTTCCGGGGGGGAGGTCTTATCTCTACAAAGTGGAGACTGCACCCCTCGGTGGTTCCCCAGATATGGGACCGGATCAGCATGGCCAATGTAGATCTTAAACATCGCAAGAAAATGCACATTGTTGTCTGTTCTTCTCAATGAGGGATCTTGGCGCTCCTTTGGGAACGGATGCTTTGGCGTATCAGTGGCCTCGTACCCTGCGCTATGCGTTTCCTCCGATGCATCTGATTCAAGCCACCGTGGGGAGGGTCTTTCAGAAGGGTCTGTTGTTGATTGTTGTGTCTCCCCGTTGGCCCAGACAACCTTGGTTCCCGGTGATCATGCGCCTGTTGGTCTGGGACCCGTGGAGGGTTCCGTGTCTTCGGGATCTATTGTCCCAGGCAGAGTTTGGCACCCACGACCACATATATGGGATCAGATGGTTTGGCCCCTGAAAGGTTGAATTTGACGGGGAACTAGGGGTTTACTCTTGAACGTGATTACGACTGTACAGTTGGCGCGTCACACACTCTATGAGAGGGTTGTATACATATAAGTGGCGTGCGTTTGAGGGTTGGTGTCTGGTTAAAGGAGTTTCTCCTTTTCAAAGCTCTTTGGTGGACATGTTGATGTTCTTGCAATAACTTTTTGAGCAGGGCCTTTTTCACATTGAAGGTATATATAGCAGCCATCTCGGTGTGTCATGTAGGGATTGACAGCACTACCCAGTGGTCTCATCCTCTGGGGGTGCGGTACCTGAAAGGCATGCGTTGGCTCAGACCAGTGTCTGAGTGGCACCGATCTGGGACCTGGCTTTGGTCCTGGACACTCTGTCTGAGCCTCCGTTTGAACCATTGAAGTCTGTGGACCTGCTATGTAGCGTGCGTTGGCGCTTCACTCACAACAGGGGTTCTGTTGTTTTGAACATGCGGTTCCTGGTACGATTTCTGATATTTCAGGCTTACAAGGTAAGTATTGTTCTTAGAACTGTGGGGTTTATGGACTGCAGTGGCAGCATGGCAGTGTGCATAGCCAAGTTGCAGCAGTTTCTGGTTCCCTATATGCTTCACGGAGTCGTGGCAGAACGACAACAATATCAACATACAGCTGGCTGGTTATACGATGTACCAGCAGGATAGAACAGCTGCGTCTGGTAAGACAAGGGACAGCGGTCTAAGTATTTTTGTAAACAACAGCTGGTGCATGATATCTAAGGAAGTCTCAAGCCATTGCTCGCCTGAGGTAGAGTTCCTCATGATAAGCTGCAGACCACATTACCTACCGAGAGAGTTTTCATCTGTATTCTAAGTAGCTGTTTACATACCACCACAGTCAGAGGCTGGCAACAAGATAGCATTGAATGAGCTGTATTCCGCCGTTAGCAAAGAAGAAAACGCTCACCCAGAGGCGGTGCTCCTAGTAGCCGGGGACTTTAATGCAGGGAAACTTAAATCAGTGTTACCTCATTTCTATCAACATGTTAAATGTGCAACCAGAGGGAAAATAATTCTGGAGCACCTATACTCCACACAGAGATGCATACAAAGCTCTCCTTCGCCCTCCATTCGGCAAATCTGACCATAATCCTATCCTCCTGATTCCTGCTTACAAGCTAAAATGTAAGCAGGAATCACCAGTGACTAGATCAATAAAAAAATTGTCAGAGGAAGCAGATCCTAAGCTACAGGACTGTTTTGCTAGCACAGACTGGAATATGTTCCGGGATTCCTCCAATGGCATTGAGGAGTACAGGACATTTGTCATTGGCTTCATCAATAAGTGCATTGATGACGTTGTCCCCACAGTGACTGTACGTACATACACCAACCAGAAGCCATGGATTACAGGCAACATCTGCACTGAGCTAAAGCTGCCGCTTTCGAGGAGCGGGACTCTAACCCTGGAGCTTTTAAGAAATCCCGCTATGCCCTCCGATGAACCATCAAATAGGCAAAGCGTCAATACAGACTAAGACCGAGTCGTACTACACCGGCTCTGATGCTCGTCGGATGTGGCAGGGCCTGCAAACCATTACAGACTACAAAGGGAAGCACAGCCGAGAGCTGCCCAGTGACACGAGCCTACCGGACGAGCTAAACTACTTCTGTGCTCGCTTTGAGGCAAATAACACTGAAACATGCATGAGAGCTGTCATTAGTGCTGAAAATGCACTTTTTTCCGGGTGTTGCTACGGGGTCCCTGAAAGAGCTATTGGACAGAAACTAGGGTCCGTCTCTATGGCCCGAGGCGGTTTCAGTGCAACTAGTCTTGTGATTCTGGGACTTTTCTAAATGTCGCCATTTTTGCAATGTTCAAAATGAATTGAAGTAATTGAAAATAGAGGCTGTTTCTCAGGCTGAGAACCTTCTACAGCCACATAACTCACTGTGCACTATCAACTTAAGCTTTATAACATATATATAAAGTTTCTGAACTCTAGGTCTGACGGTTCTTTGATGGTGCGAACACCGGTATCTATTGCAAGCTCTGTGTGTCTGTAAGCCCCACACTGTTACTCCATCCTGGCTGTGTGTGTGTGAGTTTTTCTTGTACATCTGATGGGAGAAATGACTGATTTACAGTTCATGAGGGTTGCCTCATCACACATGAAATTTTAGAAAGATGTGACCTTTTTAACCCTTCGAAACAGCCCCTACAACCCCAATTTAAGGCACTTCCCGTTGTCACAGGAAGCTGAAAGTAACACAGGCTCTGTGTGTCTGTAAGCCTCACACTGTGTCACTCCCCATTGACTGTGGTTGTGTGCGTGAGTTCAGAAAATCACGTAGAGCTCCGAAACCCACATTAAACAGATTAATCTGAACACGCCACAACTGGATTTATAACTTGTTTGAAAAAAAAACATTTCTTTAACCATCACCAAACGGACATTCAATTATTTCTCGTAAATTACGATAGATAAATGGCTGGTTCTTTTTTTCCTTACACGTGTAGGTTTTTGTAGTTTGACGTGAAGTGGTCAAATTAGCTCTGTATGACCGTTTTTGACCTTTAATCCCAGGAAATGGGCCTCACGGAGTTTCATTTTCGAAGTCTTTTCGGTTTAGGAGAAACGCCCATGTCCATTTGGTGATGTTTTGACCATTTGCAATAAGCAGCCAGTCGCCATCTGGTGGAATTTTCTAGTACAGCGGAAAAATGACCAACATTTAAAAATGTTATAAAAGGAAACCAAATGTCCGAGAGACTATTCGATGACTTCCCGGAAGACCGAGCCCTGGGGCACGACCTGAGGCCTCTTGTAAGGGGCCGTACATTTGCAATATGGAGATCCTCATCAACCATATGTGTAATGCCACTCGCGTCCCTTATGTAGTTTAGTGGCTCGTAAGTAAGCATTTCGCTGTAAGGTTGTATTCTGTTGTATTCGGCACATGTGACTAATACAATTTGATTTGATCTTGATTTGCTTTATATGGGGCTCTGATAGCTCAGGCCTCATGAGGCTCTGACAGTCCAGGCTTCTCGGGTAAGTATTTGAGAAAAAGGTGGCTTCTATAACCCCTTTTTGGAGCCGGTGGAACCTGTGTGTGCTTGGCCTACCGTGGGCCACCTAGTTTGGTACACTCTTAGCCGGCTTCGGGTGTGATTGTATGCCCCCATAGCATGTTAAACCAAGTGACCGACTGAAAATAAACGTGCAGTTATGAATATAACTACTGTTCCCTGAAGGAGGGAACTAGGTATAAGGTATTTGCCCCCACGCTGTCAAGGGGGTTGGGCTCGCTGAAGAGCAGTACTGAATTGAGGAAATTAATGCAAACCCTGGGTGTGATTGTCCCGTTGGATGTGATTTCAGTTCTTCAGGTGAATATGACTGGTCGTTGACTCTCCATAGTACGTTATACCTTGTTCCCTCCTTTAGGGAACAGTAGTTGAAAGATTAGTGGAATCTGTGTGGATAGCTGGACAGGTAGGATGACTGACAGTGAAGGTGAACAGGTGAACAGGTGGCAATCTGGATTGCTTCTGGTGAAGAGGACTTGCTGTGACTGTACAGCTTGTGTGGAGAGAAGTAGATGGGATGGACCTTGCACAGCCCAACTCAAGGATGTATGGACAGCAATGGGTCCTCCTTCTGGTCCAGGCTCAGTCGGGGTGACGAGATGTGGGTGGTCTGACCCAATCAGGATAAGTGGCGCTACTCTGGCCAGGTTAGGAAGAGGCAATCCTCGTAGATGAGGATATTGTTTCTGTAGAACACTTACCGGGCAGGAGTGCTCTGCGAGATTCAAGCCATCTGCCGTGAAGGCATTGATGATGTTATAGGCCACGTCCCTGTTTCCTGAAGGTGAAATGCTAAAGGTTACAGCAGAGCCTTTCATTTGGATAACATCATGTCGCACCGTTCTGAGATTAAGGGTCTCGGGGGTCCCTTCCACGTTAAACTGACGGGTGGCCGCGGTGAGAATGATTGTTCTTTCTGACCCATCATCTAGAACGGCGAATGTATCAATGCTTCTCCCTTCACTTTGCAGAGTGACCTTGACCACCTTCAACATGACCCTTGGAGACCGGTTCTGCTGGTCGAGGTACAGCTCCTTTGCAGCTCCTACCATGAGCATACTCTGCTCCTTCTGTGCTTGGGGAATTAGATCATGCAACACGGTGAGATGGATTCCTTTACAGCGGTTGCAGGGTTTCCTCAATGTGCAGGTCTCCACCTTATGGCTACGGGCACACTTGTAGCATCGCTCGCCTGAAGTGATCCAGGCCTTCAATTGAGTTTGAGTGAGCTTTTTTACTCTGGGGCATGAGCCAAGGAAGTGCCCCTTACTATTGCAATATGGGCAGTAAGGCTGGAATTTGATGTTCTTGCTCTTGTGAGGGGTCTTCTTCCCGGGTTCCTCTCCGGCCTCACTATTTAAGTACATGGTTGTGGGATTTGGCCTTTTCTGTCCCTGCTGGCGTTCAAACTCCTTCCTTCCCCCGGTGGCTATGGCGGAGATTGTGGCCTGGTGAGCGATGCTCTTCGCCTTTGCCTTCACCTCCAACCATGCGGCCAGGTCTCTGAGAGCATAGGTGCTTCTCGAGCCCTCTTTCAGGATGCCCTTATTCAAACAATGTTCAATGAAACTGTCTCTGAGGTACACTGGAAGTTTGCTAAGAAGCCTGTCCACGTGGGAGCCACATTTAAGCTCGTTCCCGTCTTCTCCTTCAACGGATTGGAGCATCGAGGTCAGGGATTGGACAGCCAGGGAGAATTCCTGGAAGGCAGCATGGTCACCCATTTTAATTGGAGACGTGTTCAGGATGTCGTTTAGTTCATTCTGGACTAGCTGACGTGGCTCACCATATCTCGCCTTCAGGGCCTGGAGAGCTGCAGTGTATGGTGTCGCGAAGTGCATAAAGGATTGGGCCAGCCTGTATGCACTGGGAAACCGCAAATGATCCATTAGTACTTGGTATTTGTAGCGTTCTGACAGATGACTGTGAATACCCAGTAGACTCTCCAATGCCATTTCCAAAAGGACAAATTCACTCTCCTTTCCGTTTTCAAAGTATGGCAGTTTGGGTCTGGGAATTCCATAGGCTGAGGCTACTAGAAGTTTCATAATGTTGGCTCCCTCTTCTGGTTGCGTGAAGGATAAACCCGGGACTTCTGATGAGCCCACTGTGGCCTCATTGGGCCGGTCCCCTACTGTCCCAGACCCACCATTTGTGGCAGCCGGAATTGGGCGCGAGCCCTCCGACCTGTTGTTTGAGGACTGGCCTGGCCCTGGACGAAAGGAACGATTTGCCTTGGTCGGTAATTGGCGGAATGGCGAAGGAGTGATGCTTTGTCCAGATGGAGGAATGCTAACTTGTGTCACTGGCATAGAGGGCGTTGGCGGAGCGACCTGTCTCCCGTGCTCCGTGTTGGCTGTTGACCCCGGAGCCTCCGGGGACTGTGTGCCATGCTGTACCAGAGGGGCAGATTGGGAAAGAAAGGCAGACAGTTCAGGTCCATGTGGAGGGGTGGTCAGGTCAACTCCCTGTTCGTTCCTCTCCAGGAAGGATGTGACCATCCGTGCCTCCTCCAATTCCCTTCTGGCTTGACGGTGCTGTCGCTGCTGTGACAGGTCCTTGGCAATGAATTCCCGTTCCTGTAGAGCTTTACGGGCCTGCACATCCAATTGGTGACATCGTTCATCAGCCTGTCGTTCCTCCTCAATCTGACGCTCAATTTCTTCCAAAGCTAATAGTTTCATCCTCTCTTGTAGGACAGCGGTCTGTGAATCGCTGAGGGCTAGTGAATGGCGGCTGCCATGGCCACTTCCAAAGGGGTATCCACTGGTCGAACTCCCACTCCGTCTAGAGTGCTTCGATGATTTCCCATTAGTTAAGGAGTGAGCGGAGCCTGCCTCAGGAAGCTGGTCGACCTGTGCGGTGGGAGTTACCTCCTCCATAGGTTCTTCATGTAGACCAGTTTCCAGTCCTTGGCTCAAAGGAGATGGTCGATGGCTGAAACGTATAGTTGATCCATCAACTCTTTGAGCTTTGGTGGGCTTGCCCTTTGATGTCGGAAACTCGACCACATAATCCTTAAGACAACCAGGTGCTTGCCTGGTTCTTCTGGTGCTGCTGGTGGTTGAGGATGAAGCCTTTGTTGCTTTAGGCTTAGCTCCTGGATATTTCCTTTGTTCCAAGACCTTTCCCTCAGCTGCTCTCTCCTCCTCTCTTCTTCCTTCCAGTGGAGACAATTCTTCCCTCTCCGCCTCCATTTCCTTTTCACCTGTCTTTGGTTCAGTCATCATCCAGCTCGAAGGACCATTGTAAGATTAGTGGAATCTGTGTGGGTAGCTGGACAGGTAGGATGACTGACAGTGAAGGTGAACAGGTGGTCACGTGTCAGGTGACAGAGGAATGTATGAGACTGAGGCAGGAATTCCTTTAACCATAAAGTGGTATATTTACTGAGTAGTGTGGATTCATGGACGCACAGAACTTCTGGATCAGATGGAGTTAAGGAAGAGAAAGCAGCGAGATCAGGCGATGGCAATTTCCTCCTTTTATGGAGTTGAGATCTGTCGGACATTTCCACCTGAATTAAAGCGCCCCTGGCCCAGCTGAGTAAATGGCAATGAATTAAAGGATTATTCCACCAACTCCATGGGCCTTTTCTACAGTAGTTATAGTCATAACTGTATGTTTCCTTTCCGTCGGTCACTCAGTATAACATATCATGTTATATAACATACATCCTTTCAAGTGAGTTTTGTAAGGATCGAGGCAGGAGATGAGAAGCAGGTACAGGGAGTGAAGGTTTAATATAGACAGACAAGCAATGGAACAAGAATACAATTTGGACATAAACACAACGCGACAAACAATGCTACTAGAGGGAACAACACAGAGGAGCAGACGTATATGCAGGGGTAATCAACAACGTGAAGGAGTCCAGGTGAGTCCAATGAGCGCTGCTGCGCGTAATGATGGTGGCAGGTGTGTGTAAAGAAGGGTAGCCTGGTGCCCTCGAGCTCCAGGGAGGGGGAGGGGGAGCAGGCGTGACAACCTTAGAATCTAGATATTGTGTTTCTATTCCTGTGCTCTACACACACACACACACACACGCACGCACGCACGAACGCACGAAACACAACACACACATCTATGTACTACACAACACTCTACTGTAAAATATGTGGTGCCCACGGTGGTCTAACACTCCTGCAGGTCGCTCATGCGTGTAGTACGTCTGGCATGTTTTTCTCATCCTATTTCACCGATAAAGTGGTTTTTACCTCAGGCTGTTTTAGGCAAGGACTGCATCATAGAAGCTCTAAATGGTTGCCACACACACACACACACACACACACACACACACACACACACACACACACACACACACACACACACACACACACACACACCAACCAATCTCGTCTCTTCATCTCAGGGCTGAGTGGAGGTATAGAATGAGAGAATACAGCCATCATTTTGTTGGCTAATAAATCATTGTCCTTTTTATTGGGGTAGAGATGTATTTAGTGGACTATTTCATTGTGCTTTTTATTGGGGTAGAGATGTATTTAGTGGACTATTTCATTGTGCTTTTGGGCTATTGAGTTAACATGTCCTCTCCTTTTGACAAAACCTTATAGAACTGGATGAGAGAACCCATCCCTATCTTTCGGTCTTTCGCTTTTGTGGTTTCGCTTTTGTGGTTTCTATCTTTCCTTTTTAATTTTCACTCTTTTTATGTTACCTTTATCTCCTTTTCAGTCTCTCTCTTTGTCCGTTTCCTCTACCTCATTCCCACTTTCCAATCTCTCTTTCTTTCATTCACTCCTGTTTCCTCTCCCTTTCTTCCTGCTTCTCATTATCAGCACCGTTCGCTCCTCTGCTCGTATGCAGTCCATTCCTGCCAAAAAGCTCTTTCAATTAGCTGAAGTTGAATCGGAAGGCCCTCCATTCCACTCCTCTCTCTCTACCTCTAGAAAGCATTGTGTGTGTGGAAGGCAGCCGCCAGCACCTCCTCTTCCCTGACACTCTCCCTATCAGACTAGTTATCTCCTATCTTTCAACTCTACTACACACGGCTACTCTGTCTTTGTTTCTCTCTCTGTCTCTCTCAATTCAGTTCAATTCAAAGGGCTTTATTGGCATGGGAAACATATGTATCTCGCTCTCTCTCTGTCACTCTCTTTCTCTCTGTGTCTCTGTCGCTATATTTCTCTCTTGCTGCCTCTCATAACCTCTCTCTCTCATGTCGCTCTGTCTCTGCCTCTCATAACCTCTTTCTGTTTACCTCTCTCTGTCTCGGTCTCTCTCACAACTTCTCTCTCTCCCCCTTCCTGCTCTCTCTCCTTCTCCAAATAATTTGTCCATATTTACTCTATAGATGTGACGTATTATTCATACATAAACATTCATTCATAATTCAATTCAATTCAATTGACTTTATTGACATGGTAAGTTCAGTATTACTTACATTGTCAAAGTATACATATTGAAAAAAAAACATATTTATATATAAAATATATATTTATTTATTTATATATATATATATAAATGGTGGGACCAACAGCAATAATAATAGTAGTAGTGGACATGGGATTACCATTAACAACAACTACAACAATATTAATGAGAACAACAATACATTAAAGCTATGGTAGTAGACCAGTGTCAACATGACTGAGAAGACACATGACGTGGTATGAAAGACAAAGCAAAACAAGATGGGAAATATTATCGACATTACTTTGTACTTTTCACTGGCTGCCCTCAGGTTGTGGCAGGAGGACACATATTTGGCTGCCAAAACTGCACATTTAGGCTTTTCACCCAATAAATATTTGATTTTTTCTTTTATCTTTTATAGTTTCAAATTCTTTGTATTGAATTATAATTTTGGGAAAGAAATATTCTCTCAGGTCTGAGTATTTGTCACAGTGTAATAGGAAATGCAGCTCTGTCTCTACCTCTCCCCTGGAGCAGAGTGAGCACAGCCGAGGACAGGCAGCCAGGTTTGTCTGTGACGACCGGTCTCTATAGCCATACTGTGCTCACCTAGTCAATGTTTTCCTCAGTTTTCTATCAGTCACAGTGGTCAGATAGTCTGCCACCATCA
>NC_088416.1:845131-994147 GCF_034236695.1 Oncorhynchus nerka
GCACTGGGTGATGATGAGAGAGGTTGGATCTCTGGACATGCTGGTTGTAATGGGTGAGGTCACCGCATGTGTGGGAGGTGGGACAAAGGAGGTATCAGGGGTATGAAGAGTGGAACTAGGGGCTCCATTGTAAACTAAAACAATGATAACTAACCTGAACAACAGTATACAAGGCATATTGACATTTGAGAGAGACATACAGCGAGGCATACAGTAATCACAGGTGTTGAATTGGGAGAGCTAGCTAAAACAGTAGCTAAAACAGTAGGTGAGACAACAACAGCTAATCAGCTAGCACAACAACAGCAGGTAAAATGGTGTTGACTAGGCAGGGAGGGTCGGATTAACTACACACAGAGCCTGAGTGCGGCTGGGGCCGACAGCTAAAACATAAACAAGCAGAATGGAGTACCGTGATTAATGGACAGTCCAGCATGCATCAGCTATGTAGCCAAGTGATCAGTGTCCAGGGGGGCAGCGGTGGATGGGGCAGGGAAGCTGGACTGGCGAGTGTTATCCAGGTAAAAAAAAACTGGCTGTGCAAAAGGTAAAAGCCGCTAGCAGTGGCTAACAATGACTAAATAGCTTGTAGCTAGTTAGCTGGTTAGCTTCTGGAGGTTCTTGAGTGTGTTCTAAAAATAATAGCGATTCCGTATCACATTGGGTGAGGCAGGTTACCGGAAGGTATAAACAAATTAAAAATCGAAAAGAGATAGAAAGTAAATATGGGTCCAGTGAGTGTTTGGGACGCGGCGATTCAGATGGTTAGCAGGCCTGTGCTAACAAGCTAACAGTTAGTAGGCCAGGGCTAAACAAGGTAGCAGTTAGCGGACTGGGGCTAAACAAGCTAGCAGTTAGCAGGCCGAATTAGCAAGCAATGAGATAGCAAGGGCTATAAAGTTAGCCTTTGGGGGACGTCGCGATGGGGTGAGTCTGTTTATTCCTCTTCATGCGGTGACATCGTTAGACCGGTCGTGGGTCCGGATATTGTAGCCCAGGAGTATGCTTCGGTGGTAGCACAGGAGCTCTGGCCGGGCTAGCTTCAAGCTAAGTGGGTGGAAACGCTAGCCAGGAGTAATCATCCGGGGTTGCGGTTAGCTAGATAGCTAGTTGTGAAGAAACCAGCTGAAAATAAAGATAAAAATATTTACATACAAAAACATTGTTTTCTTTGTTATTTGACTGCCAAAAATGATTTGATTGGGCTATTTTTGGAGGGTAATAAATGTGCGTTGCGAACGTGATGTCATTTTATTTTACCTGATGAGGTCATACATGTTCTCCTGTAATTATTTAATAAGATTTAGAGTGAGGGGGTTATACTTTCTGGATGGAAACATGTAGTAATATTACCTTTTGTAAAGCCTGGTAAGGATCCTTCATGTGCTGATAGTTACAGACCAGTAGCACTGACCTCTAACTTGTGTAAACTGACGGAAAAGATGATAGTCAACAGACTGTCCTATTTCCTGGAACATAAAGGTTTATTGAGTCAATATCAAAGTAGATTCCGTAAAGGTAGATCTACCTTGGATGCATTAGTAAAGGTGAGCAATGTAGTTGAAAAAACTTTGGTCATGAAAGAAGTAGCCTAATGGCTACTGTCTTTGATCTTTTTTACACTGAAAAGGCCTAAGACACAATGTGGAGAGACTGGCTATTGGTGGGAGGTTATATAACTAGGGTTTGGCCTTCATATTTAATCTCTGTTTGAGTTAAAATAGGATCCATTTTATGCAATGCCTATGGAGTTGACAATGGTATTCCTCAAGGCACTGTTATAAGTCCTATTCAATATTATGAATAACAATGTGTTTACGAATGTGGGTAGGGGCATTGGGGCTTCCCAATATGCTGACTTTAGAGCTATTTGGAAGAGGGGAAGGAATGTCTCTCGTGACCAAATCTATTCAACAATCTATAGTGGCTGTTGAAAGATGGTCGATTGACTGTGGTTTTAAATTGTCAGTGGCTAAGTCTTGCTGTATGTTCTTCTCGAAGAAGAAAGTTGCTGATTAATATACAGTTGTTTCTGAATAGACAGCCTATCGGTAGTCTTTCTACCTTCAAATATTTGGGTATATGGTTCAATGAGAGATATACATGTCATAAATGTTGAAACAAAGTGTAAGAAGGTGGTGAATCTTATGTGCTCGGACTCTGGTTATATGAATGGGGTGCTGACAGAATCGCTTTACCTAGCAAAGACTTATAGATGATCTGGAGCCAGTGAGTTTGGCGACGGATATGTAGTGAGGGCCAGCCAACGAGAGCATAGAGGTTGCAGTGGTGGGTAGTATATGAGGCTTTGGTGACAAAACGGATGGCACTGTGATAGACTACATCCACTTTCCTGAGTATTGGGGGATATTTTATAAATTACATCGCCAAAGTCAAGGATCGGTAGGATAGTCAGTTTTACGAGGGAATGTTTGGCGGCATGAGTGAAAGAGGCTTTGTCGCGAAATAGGAAGCCGATTCTAGATTTTGGATTGGAGATGCTTAGTGTGAGTCTGGAAGGAGAGTTTACAGTCTAACCAGACACCTAGGTATTTGTAGTTGTCAGAACCGTCCAGAGTAGTGATGCTAGTCGGTGGGGAGGGTGCGGGCAGCGATCGGTTGAAGAGCATGCACTTAGTTTTACTAGCATTTAAGAGCAGTTGGAGGCCACGGAAGGAGTGTCATATGGCGTTGAAGCTCGTTTGGAGGTTTGTTACTGTATGTATTTATTCATTTATCTTCTGGCAAATCTAATAGGAGTGATCTACTAAGTAGTTCTTGATATAGTTTTGTTTTTTACTTTTGCAAATGTATTAAAAATCAAAAACGTAAATATTTAATTTGCATAAGTATTCAGACCTGGTTGGGCCACTCAAGGACATTCAGAGAGTTGTCCAAAAGCCACTTGTCTTGGCTGTGTTCTTAGGGCGCTCTGGAGCAGGTTACTCTCTGTACTTTGCTCCGTTAATCTTTCCTTCAATCCTGACTAGTAACCCAGTCCCTGCCGCTGAAAAACATCCCGACAGCACGATGCTGCCACTACCATGCTTCACCATAGGGATGGTGCCAGGTTTCCTCCAGACGTGACGCTTGGCATTCAGGCCAAATAATTTAACCTTGGTTTCATCAGACCAGAGAATCTTGTTTCTCATCATAAATAATGACGAGAGTCTTTAGGCAAACTCCAAGCGGGCTGTCATGGGCCTTTTACTGTTTAGTGGCTTCAGTCTGGCCACTCTACCATAAATACCTTATTGGTGGAGCGCTGCAGAGATGGTTGTCCTTCAGGAAGGTTCTCCAATTTCTACAGGAACTCTGGAGCTCTGTCAGAGTGACCATCGGGTTCTTGGTCACCTCCCTGACCAAGACCCTTCTCCCCTGATTGCTCAGTTTGGCCGGTGGTTCAGCTCTAGGAAGAGACTTGGTGGTTCCAAACTTCTTCCATTGAAGAATTATGGAGGCCAATGTGTTTTTGGGGACCTTCAATGCTGCAGAAATGTTTTGGTACCGTTCCTCAAATCTGTACCTCGACACAATCCTGTCTCGAAGCTCTACGGACAATTCCTTCGACCTCGTGGCTTGGTTTTTGCTCTGACATGCCCTGTCAACTGTGGGACCTTATATAGACAGGTGTGTGCCTTTCCAAATCATGTCCAATCAATTGAATGGACCACAGGTGGACTCCAATCAAGCTATAGAAACATCTGTAGGATGATCAATGGAAACAGGATGCACCTGAGCTCAATTTCGATACTGATAGCAAAGGATCTGAATACGTATGTAAATAAGGTATTTCTGTTTTACTTTTTTTTAAATAAATTTGCAAACATTTCTAAAAAACTGTTTTTGCTTTGTCATTATGGGGTATTGTGTGTAGATTGATGAGGACAAACATGCATTTAATCCAGTTTAGAATAAGGCTGTAACGTAACAAAATGTTTAAAAAGTCAAGTGGTCTGAATACTTTTCGAATGCACTGTATATAACAATGTAGAGTTAATGTGAACCGTGATTGACCACACATGCCAGGACAGTAGGTGGCAGCATGCACCTTAAACCTTTATTTGCGGGCCGGTAATTAAACCATAGAAGAAGGTACGTCATTTGACCGCGCCATCTCCACAAGCAGGCACATTTCAATGACAACCTGCATATGTAACATATATTAATTACAGAATAATAGAGCCACATAACAATGCAACGAGCCGTTTTCGCACACATTGCATTGCATGACTGGACGCATGTTTTCAGTCCTTTGAAGATACGACAATGTTGTTTGAAGCACAGAGGTAGGCACTCAATGCTGTTTAGCTAGCTACAATGCTAAAAACAAGTCTGCTCAGTGTTCATACATGAATGCTGACCTACGAATATATAATTTGTCAGTGGTCAGTTTCTGTCTTTTTGCATCCTCATAGCAGCTCAAGTGAGCTTTGCAGCTAGAGCTAGTTATTAGCTAACGTTAACTAACCTAGCTGGCAATTTCACATTTAGTTTTCATGGTGCTTTTGTAAGGTATGAGACACTTCAGTCGTTATAGCTAACAGTTATGTTGATCTGCAGAAAAACATGTAATGCAGGTGACATGTTCGACTGCAAAGTAAAATAGCTACATATTTTAATAAACTTTTTCGTCCTGTTTGAAGCACTACCAGTACAGCTCAATTCTCGGGCATACAGTGTGATACCGCCCCCGCGCGACGAAGCAGAGAAGGCTCTGCTGCACAGTATGTTGCGGGTGGACCACGCAGGGGAATACGGTGCCAACCGCATCTACGCCGGCCAGATGGCAGTGTTGGGAAGGTCACAGACAGGACCGCTTATTCAGGTATAAGTAGTCTGCATTACACATGCACAGATGTAGCTACTTTTCTTACATTCTTGCAGACGACAATAGCCTAACTACTTGTTTTGTTTTTTAGATGATTGGCTACCATTCCAGTATCCCCAAAGTTAACTTTATGACAACAATTAAAGTGAATGGATGTAATCATGTTGTCAGTGCTTGGTGACCCACAAAAACAAAATGTTGACATTCCAGCATCCTCAATTATATATTCATTTTCACTATGCTTCAAGGAAATGTGGGATCAAGAGAAGAAGCATCTTGCCAAATTCAATGAGATCCTTGCAGAGAACAGAGTTCGCCCAACGTTGCTGTTGCCCCTCTGGAACGTTGCAGGTTTTTTACTTGGTAAGGAACAAGGCTTCACTCCATACAGTCAACAGTTGTCACATATGCCTGACAAATAAACAAAGGGAATGGATGTATATTTTACATTCTAAAATAAGTAGCCTAGATTTAATGACTTAAAATGGGTCTGTAGGTAAGTACTTAAAAAGTGCCGTTGTAATGTACACTTACACTGTGTCTGTGAGTTCTGTTGCAATGAGACAATAATCCAATACAACAGTATGATACATATGGCACTCGGGTGATAGACCATATTCTGTTGTGTGTCCCCGCAGGAGCGGGCACCGCTCTACTGGGTAAAGAAGGGGCCATGGCCTGTACTGTGGCTGTGGAGGAGAGCATCTCAGAGCACTACAACAGCCAGATCAGAGCCCTCATGGAGGAGGACCCAGACAGATACGTAGAGCTGTTAAAAGTAAGATAATGAACCATCCCTCGTACCATGGGCCCTGAAGTTTTTCCTGACCAGGAACATCTCTGGGCTCTATCAAGAAAAACTCTGTGCCCCAGCTAGGGCTCTTACTTGGTTTACAGTAGCTTCTATAGCCACATAGTCAGATTCCACAGCCAAAAAGGCCAAATGTAGGCTTTTTGGTCTTTCATTTAAGGTTCGGCATAAGGTTAGCAGTGTGGTTAGGGTAAGTTTTAAAATCAGATTTCAAGAAGAGAAATTGTAGAAATGGGCGGGATTTATGACTTTGTGGCTATAGTAGCTATTGAGGACCCTCATACTTTCCTGGTCAGGTAAAACCCTACCCCTATAATTTACTAATGCATACTGTACTTTGTCTTGAGTGTTTGTTGTCTTGATTTCTGAGAAGTGAATGTGGCCATTTATTTTCCATACAGTTAATAAAGGAATTCCGAGATGATGAGATGGAACATCATGATACAGGACTAGAGCACGATGCTGAATCTGTAAGCCCTCTTTCCCACTTTGATCTTTAGGTTTTACTCTATTTAATCCTTTGGTTAAGCTTCTGTTGTTACGCTGTTATTGACAACAGCTATGGCTGGTGGAGTGAACCTTAATTGAGTTCAGTTCTAATAATAATGAATCATAATTTGTTACATTTCTAAAGTGCTTTCCATAGAATCTCAAAGCGCCTCGAGCAAAAATCAAGCAAGCAATATATCATGATCGGTCAATAATGATGTTATTGTGTTATGTTGTTGTTGCATGGTGATGTCTCAGTGTTTCCCAGTCTTTTTATGTTGTGGTTTATTGTCCCTGGATCATTATGGGTTTTCCTTTCAATTTATTCCATGAAAACAAGGAAGGGATTCTGTCTCATTATCTCCCACTCAAATGCTTTGATTCCTCCAAAACTGGGTCATGGTGGGAAAGATTGCATGCGGCTTGGGAGCACTGTGGTGTTACATTCCTTCACTGCTTACTGTCAAACATCATATGCTTTGAACTCTTCTGATAAAGGTTTTCTTGTGTTTTCTTTCTTTTGTTTCAGCTACCCGGATACAATCTTTTGAAGAGTGCAATACAACTTGGCTGCACAGCCGCAATATTTGTGTCTCAGCGCCTATAAAGTAATAATTAATTCAGTTTCTCAAAGATGGTTTTCTAAAGAATATAATGATTTAAGTGATGTAAATGGATATGTAAATTGTATTAGTAAAGTGAACCTGGCTACTTTATACAATGTAATAGTCAGTGCACTTTTTCAAAAAAGGACTCCCATCAATAATAGTTGTGTTATTTGTCCAATTGTAACCTAGATGTTGTCATTTACTTCAACGCTAGCACTAGCAGCCAAACCATATAGGTACCAGCTCAATGCTGAAACCTCTCTGAGTTGGCATCCTAGAATAAGCAAGTTGTCAAAGAGATATTGGTGGGAAAGTTGGTGTAATTCTACCCTCTGTCTGGTCTAGGTGATGGGGATAGTGTGTTATCCTGCTATACTAAGGTATTATGGTCATCACTGACAGAGCTGGAACCTACCTTCCTTATCAAGTTTATTTTGTAGCATCATCGATACTAAGTAATGTACTACATACTGTAATTACCTATCTGTCAGGTTTAATTGTTTGAATGATTAATCACCTTTCCACTGCAAACCCCCCATGCCTTTGTTATTCCCCGAAAGATAAATATCTAACATATCTCTACCGAGGACATATCGATATTGGCATTGTTATGCCATCACCATACCTTTCAACAAACTATCCTCTTTCACACATTATGTGTCATAAATCACAATGAACAATGGCTTGTCAGTCCAGATGAATGGTTAAGCCTCTTACACAGCTGTTCCAGTACATTAGATCAGAGTGAAAGGAGGATTGACAACTGACGGCTGCTGGCAGGGGGGGTCTAGCTAATCTATGCCGTTCAGCGCTGCAGAGAAAAGTGTTCCGGTGGTTCAGTTTACTCCCCAGAGACCCCTGTATTGACTATAGGGATTGAAGTGTCCTTATAGTATGTTCTGTACTGACCTAATGCCTGAGATCTGCCCTAGCCACTTCCGATGCAGGCTATAGTACACATCAGTTAGCACAGAGAGACGTAATGACCTTTATTCCACGTGCAATGTCTACGATAGAATGTAAAGTAGCAAAGAGAGAATACAAAGTAGCTGCGTTGTTGTTGGTGTAACAAAGAGGGTTTAAAGGAACAGTGTGAGATCATGTTTTTGACGTATATTATTCTTCAACAGTGCCGATCCTACTTTGGCTCTGTACCTTGTATGCGAGGGTGCCTCTGGCATCCAAGCCACAACCCACTTATGTGTTTTCTGCCCCTGCCGGCCCATGAACGGCCCGCCGAACTGTTTCTGCCCCCAACCACAGCCCACTGAACTGTTTTCTGCCCCAATGTCAAGAGACGTGCTTTTGTCTTGACATGAGACTACTGTAGATGTCTGAAAAAATCTGACAAACTTTCATTTGGAAGTGTAACGTCCCTTTAAACTTCACTAGGCATTATGTGTGTGTCAGTGTGTGTTTCGCCACCTGTACCCCAGCTGTTTTCTGCCCCTACCGGCCCACTAAGGAGTCATTTCTCACTGGGGCCAGGCTGCTGGTTCTCAGGCAGGGAGTTATTTTCCCCAGCATGAGTTCAGAGGAGTTTTTTTTAGATGGGGTGGGTTTACGTATCAGACCTGACCCTAAAGGTTAACATGCTGTAACTGTGCTCCTTTTGTGCCCTCTGCCTTAAAAATAGCCCCTCCCCCCTCATGTAAATCACAGAGCGGGCCGGCTGGCACACACCCCAAGATGGACAAAACTCCTCAAACGTATTACGAGTCCTATACCGGGAACACCTTGTTTAAACTTTACCCATCCACCCGGCGTACTATTAGCAGTCCGCGATGACTTATGACGACACAAACAGAGACACGCATGTATGTACAGTTGAAGTTGTAAGTTTACATACACCTTAGCCAAAACCATTTACACTCAGTTTTTCACAATTATTTAGTCCTAGTAAAAAATCCCTGTCTTTGGTCAGTTAGAATCACCACTTTATTTTAAGTATGTGAAATGTCAGAATAATATTAGAGAGAATTATTTATTTCAGATTTGATTTCTTTCATCACATTCCCAGTGGGTCAGAAGATTACATACACTCAATTAGTATTTGGTAGCATAGCATTTAAATTGTTTAACTTGGATCAAATGTTTTGAGTGGCCTTCCACAAGCTTCCCACAATAAGTTGGGTGAATTTTGGCTCATTTCTCCTGACAGAGTTGGTGTAACTGAGTCAGGTTTGTAGGCCTCCTTGCTCGCACACGCTTTTTCAGTTCTGCCCACAAATCTTCTACAGGATTGAGGTCAGGGCTTTGTGATGGCCACTCCAATACTTTGACTTTGTTGTCCTTAAGCCATTTTGCCACAACTTTGGAAGTATGCTTGGGGTCATTGTCCATTTGGAAGACCCATTTGCGACCAAGCTTTAACTTCCTGACTGATGTCTTGAGATGTTGCTTGAATATATCCACATAATTGTCCATCATGATGCCATCTATTTTGTGAAGTGCACCAGTCCCTCCTCCTCCTGATGAACCAGACTACCAGTGCACCTCCAATTGACTAAAATGATGTCAATTAGCCTATCAGAAGCTACTAAAGCCATGACATTTTCTGGTATTTTCCAAGCTGTTTAAAGACACAGTAAACTTCTGACCCACTGGAATTGTGATACAGTGATTTATAAGTGAAATAATCTGTCTGTAAACAATTGTTGGAAAAATTACTTGTGTCATGCACAAAGTAGATGTCCTAACCGACTTTCCAAAACTATAGTTTGTAAACAAGAAATGTGTGGAGTGGTTGAAAACCTAAGTTTACATAAACTTCCAACTTCAACTGTATGTATGTAGGTGAAGTCTTTTTTTGGCATGATGGGATACACAGACTGACATGGATTGGTTTGCTCTGTGACCTAGTCCATACGCCCTCCCCTCTTCCTTGGTACTATGTTCTCATGTACCTTTTAATACCTTATGATATCACAGCATAAAGATACAAGTGAACCTATCTGAACCGCCAATGAGTCTCTTTCAGTATTAATAAACGCTGACTTATAGGCTACCCATCATCAATCATAAAGTTCCTGCTTTAGCTCTTGTTGCAAAACAGTCTATAAATCTGAGGGTTGGACAAACAAAGCGTCTCTGCAAGCATTTGGCAAACGCTGCTAATAGGCTTACTGATATCTGGCAAGAGAATTGCTAATTAGCTACTAATATACACCAAACAAAAATACACTATAAACACACACTCATCACCAGGGTCTTGACCTGACTGCAGTTCAGTGTCATAACCGACTTCAGTGGGCAAATGCTCACCTTCGATGGTCATTGGCACGCTGGAGAAGTGTGCTCTTCATGGATGAATCCCGATTTGAACTGTACCAGGCAGGTGGCGGACAGTGTGTGTGGGGGCGAGCGGTTTGCTGATGTCAGCGTTATCAGTGCCCCGTGGTGGTAGGGTTATGGTATGGGCAGGCGTAAGCTACAGACAACAAACACAATGACATTTTATTGATGTTAACTTGAATGCACAGAGATAACGCGACGAGATCCCGAGGCCCGTTGTCGTGCCATTCATCTGCCGCCATCACCTCATGTTTCAGCATGATAATGCATGGCCCCATGTCGCAGGGATCTGTACACAATTCCTGGAAGCTGAAAATGTTCTTCCATGGCCTGCGTACTCACCAGACATGTCACAACTCTGGATCGACGTGTACACAGCATGTTCCAGTTCCCGCTAATATCCAGGAACTTAGCACAGCCATTGAAGGGGAGTGGGACAACATTCCACAGGCCACAATCATCAGCATGATCGACTCCATGCGAAGGAGATGTGCCGCGCTCCATGAGGCAAATGGTGGTCACATTAGGTACTTTTAAGGTATTTGTGACCAACAGATGCATATCTGTATTCCCAGTCATGTAAAATCCATAGATTACGGCCTAATGTATTTATTTCAATTGATTATCTTCCTTTATATGAACTGTAACTAAAATCTTTGAAATTGTTGCCTGTCGCGGTTTATATTTTCGTTCAGTGTATGACTTTGCAGCTTTGCACATGTTTTTTTGCGCAACAATTAGGAGTTGAATATCATTGGAATTGTGATAATAAACTCAGCAAAAAAATAAACGTCCTCTCACTGTCAACTGCGTTTTTTTTCAGCAAACTTAACATGTAAATATTTGTATGAACATAATATTCAACAACTGAGACATGTGACTAACAGAAATGGAATAATGTGTCCCTGAACAAAGGGGGGTCCAAAATAAAAAGTAACAGTCAGTATCTGGTGTGGCCACCAGCTGCATTAATTACTGCAGTGCATCTCCTTCTCATGGACTGCACCAGAGGTGCTTCTTGCTGTGAGATGTTACCCCACTCTTCCACCAAGGCACCTGCAAGTTCCCGGGCATTTCTGGGGGGAATGGCCCTAGCCCTCACCTTCCGATCCAACAGGTCCCAGACGTGCTCAATGGGATTGAGATCCGGACTCTTCGCTGGCCATGGCAGAACACTGACATTCCTCTCTTGCAGGAAATCACGAGCAGTATGGCTGGTGGCATTGTCATGCTGGAGGGTCATGTCAGGATGAGCCTGCAGGAAGGGTACCACATGAGGGAGGAGGATGTCTTCCCTGGAACGCACAGCGTTGAGATTGCCTGCAATGACAACAAGCACAGTCCGATGATGATGTGAAACACCGCCCCAGACCATGACGGACCCTCCACCTTGGTGTAACACTGATTCCTTCGACGATAAACGCCAATCTGACCATCACCAAAACCGCGACTCGTCAGTGAAGAGCAATTTTTGCCAGTCCTTTCTGGTCCAGCGACGGTGGGTTTGTGCCCATAGGCAACGTTGTTGCCGGTGATGTCTGGTGAGGACCTGCCTTACAACAGGCCTACAATACCCTCAGTCCAGCCTCTCTCAGGCTATTGCGGACAGTCTGAGCACTGATGGAGGGATTGTGCGTTCCTGGTGTAACTCGGGCAGTTGTTGCCATCCTGTATCTGTCCCGCAGGTGTGATGTTCGGATGTGCCGATCCTGTGCAGGTGTTGTTACACGTGGTCTGCCACTGCGAGGACGATCAGCTGTCCGTCCTGTGTCCCTGTAGCGTTGTCTTAGGCGTTTCACAGTACGGACATTGTAATTTATTGCCCTGGCCACATCTGCAGTCCTCATGTCTCCTTGCAGCATTCCTATGGCACGTTCACGCAGATGAGCAGGGACCCTGGGCATCTTTCTTTTGGTGTTTTTCAGAGTCAGTAGAAAGGCCTCTTTAGTGTCCTATGTTTTCATAACTGTGACCTTAATTGCCTACTGTCTGTAAGCTGTTAGTGTCTTAACGACCTTTCCACAGGTGCATGTTCATTAATTGTTTATGGTTCATTAAACAAGCATGGGAAACAGTGTTTAAACCCTTTACAATAAAGATCTGTGAAGTTATTTGGATTTTTACGAATTATCTTTGTAAGACAGGGTCCTGAAAAAGGGACGTTTTTTTTTTTGCTGAGTTTAGTATATTTAGCAGGCTTAGGATACCTGATGTTGTGGAATGAAATACTTCTTTGTCACAGCGAGAAATAAAAAGTATGTTGCGTACTATTTATTGAAACAGGAAGTTACCACCTATAGATAAGCTGCATGAGACAGTTGGGTTCTATCAATAAGATACATTACCCATTTGGTCGGGCTCTGGCGGTGGGGGGACTTTTTGCGTCTAAAGTTTGATCGTCACATATTATTTCTGTTCCAGATTAATAGTGTTGACAGCTTTATAGCCAAGATGCAAGTCTTTAAAAAAAGCAACAAGTGTACAACTGCATTTTTGGCACAGCTTTGGGTGACAAACTTGCTGTTAAATAAAAACATGAGTGACGACTCCGTCATGATGCAGGTGTTAATAACAGTTAACCATAAAACCCAACGTCTAAATTAGCACCTGTTTTCTAAATTAGCAACGATACTCGATAAGCAGTAGGATTTCGTTACGATTCTACGACTCAAGCAGAAATGCATCTTTTATATGACGCAGCGTAACGTTCTTCATTGACATTTGACATAATATTATGAAGCTATTTTTAGCATCCAAACATGGCAATCAGGAGAACTGTGGTTGAAATGTTCGGCTTCTTCGCCTAGATTCACCTCAGAAGGAATCTGCTGATATATCGACCAAGAAATCAGCAACAAGAATTTGAAAATAGCAATAAAACTCCCGAATGGGACCGTGAATAATCAAGGCTGTAAATTTTGTGCATGTGGACAATATAAATTCATATAAGTCATAAAATCTTTCGGATGCAGAGCATATTGTTTCTTGACCTAGATCTACAGGGTTGTCCATCACCTGCCTTGGGATAAAATCTGACTGACATTTATCATACGGTGCCATTCTCTCAGCAGGATCACAATAGTGCTCAGTTCTGAAACCCACACTATCATACTAAGAAAGAATGTGTGGATATTGGAACATAACCGGAGTCTCTTGATATGAAAAAGTCACTCGTTAGGTTAAGACACCGTTCATTTATTTGTGTATTCAAGAGGCTTCCCAATGGACCGTCTTAACTTCCTAAAATGTAATAGAAATTTTGAGGCGATTTGTATTTTCCAGCCTGCTATATACCTGGTATTTACCCTAATGATAAATACAAATGTTGTTTCTTTGAGGTTCTTTGTAAAAAATAAACTTTGTATCAAAATAACATGTTCAACTTTCCCATAATGCTGTATGTTGATACTTTTTGGACTTTGACTTTTATGCCGAACAAAACCTATGCTTCTGATGTTAAATAGAAAGTAGCACCTCCTACCTGTCTTCTTTGTGTACATTTTTCTGGTTAATTTCCGCATTCTTCGTTAAGTTATTGGGTTTTATCTGTTTTAAACATTGCAAAACCAGGTGCGAGTGCTTGGTACTGTAATGGGGGGTTTTACTGACCTAAAAAAATCATTCACGATTATTTTCAAAAGACTGATTTGACTTTAAAATGAAACATATATATATATATAACATATCTTGTAACAGTTGCATTGATAGATTAAGGCTATAACAAGGGCAACTAGCCAATCATATTTTGTTTTGTTTGTATAACATCAGTCAGCCCAGTGGCAGAGTCCCTCATTTATTATCAGAGCGTACTAGCGCAGATGCTAGCTGTCACGTTACCATAAATTCAAGCAGAATTCCTACGCAGTGTTTGTATGTTCGAATTCTGTTCTTGTTTGTCACAGCATTCATGCATTTAACCTTTATAAGAGCTTCTGAGAAGCGAGGGGCCATTAGCTTGATCTGAGCCAGTGCAGCACTGAACACAATGGTGTTGGCCTGTGGCCAATTCTGTACACAAATTTGGTTGTCAAAGTTTAAAAAAAAGTTTTTTAAATCTATACTGCCTGTTGTAGCTGGACGTGGGAGTGAAAGATGACAAGCGAGGCTCACATGTTTTTTGAAACATACCGTACACTCATACATAAACTGACTTCTCTTTCCAGTAAATGGTCAGACTGGTGGGTCCCCTCCCTCCCTCCCCCTGCGAAAACGCTCTAGAAACGCTGTGCCCACGTGTCCACACAGTGGGGAGCCACAACACATGATGTAAAGGACTGACATCACCTCAGCAGGAATCCCTGATTTACTGCCGCCCCTACATGAGCAAGACCGCCACCTACCAGATCCAGAGAAATCCAGCCAAGGTCATGTTCTGTATCTGGGTTATATGTTGCCTATGAAGCGTTTAGCAGGTTCACATAGTCATAGTGGATGACTATGTGAATATTAGGTTTAATATTAACATGAATCTACTTTTACAGATTCAGGACATTAACATTAACTCCCAAGACTCTGATAGCTCTCTTATTCATTGGTGGTAGCAATCATTACGTGTGCTTGTCCTCAGCAGCCAGGCCTGGGCAGCTGTGTTGGCAGTTGGCACCCTGCGTTGTGAATCAGCTGGGGAGAGGCTTATGCGTGACCCTGCGGGCACATACATCAGCACAGTGACAGGCTGGGTGCTCGGCCGCTCAAGCATGACTCCCAGGCCACGTTGCTGCTCCTCCGTGTCATGAGCCCCAACGACTCTTCTAGCTATTCACTGAAGCATGTCCCCAGGCCCCTCTTGGACCCTGGCAAGAGGACAATGACCTGGGCAACAGGAGACCGTTCATGGACTCTGCAATACTCTGCTAGTAATTTTGCAATTACAATTTCTCTGATTAATGTGGTGTTTTTGGTACTAGGTGTGCCACAGGGCTCGGTCCAGTGTATGTTGCGTCAGACAAAATTTGTATTTTATTGTGTTTTCATTGAGTTTGTTTTGGTTTATAGGATGTTTTTTGGTAAACGGTGTGCCACAGGGCTCCTTTCAAGACCCAATTGATACATTTTTAAAACTTTTTTTTGTTGACAAAAGTATTTGCTTTCAAAATGTCATTTGTTTTCACACATTTAGGTTCCAGTGTATGTTGCATGAGACCAACGAGGCCTGTTCTTCTGAAGTCGTGGAGTTATACCCCCTCTCTCTGTCTTGCCTCGTTCTTTACTTGCACTACAGTTGCTAGCTGGAGGATAGGGGCTGTGCAGTTCATCTACTGATGAAATCTGTTCTGGCAAAGATGTGCCAGGCACGCCGACGATGGGCTGAGAGGTGGGAGCATTAGATGCACCCCTCTGTGGCCTCTCACGGACCCACCATACCTATGGGCCTACAGTATGTCATGCCACCGTGTCTATGGCCATTACATTACCCTGCTCCTGAAGCCGATCCCGTTCTCACTGCTATCGGTCCCCTCCATCCATCACGCTGACTGGTTGACAGTTAGCAGAAGGTTGCCACGCATGGCCTCTAAACACCTGGCTCTAGTCGAGGGCGTTGCCCACCCCACCTGTTAGTCCTCTTTAGTGACCATTTCACACTTTGCACCAATCCCGGTCAAGTCCCTTCTGTCGACTGGGCTGATTGAAGGGTGTGTCCTGGCAATGCTGTTTCTCACTGGGCTCCATTGCTCTCCGCTGAGCCCGGCTTTCATGCAGCTCGTAAACATGCCACTCTCCTGGCTCATCAGTCACGGGCCCTCTCCCCTCACCGATGCCCTACAACGCTGGTGACAACCCTGATATCAGGGTGATGTGGTAGCAGATTGCCAATATAAGCTCCTGTGTGGTTTATATGTCACTGCGGCCAGTATTCACACCCACAGAGCTTCTGTATTCTGTCCTCTTACAAGTTGACTTCAAGCTGCTATGAATACTGTTCACCGTTGGACACGCATGTGGCCAGCATATGGTGGTCATTTAATGCCCGTGTGCTTCATTTTGAAGTTGTTACCAGAGGGTCATAACCTTTTCTGTGTTGTGGTGTGTCCCCATAAAATGTGGTGTAGGTCAATTCTTTGATGCTCTCTGCCGACAGATATTCTAGCTCGCCATCAGCTCACTGACACTGGTGATGACACACATGCTCAGCAGACAAAGTGCCCTGGACCACCCAAGCTTTAGGTGTCTATAGCCTGACCTTGAAGATGCGTAGGGTACGTGAGAAAAAAACAACACAGGGAGAAAGTATGCCTCTTATGTGCTCAGGGGTCAAGCTTCTAACCCTGCTAGTGTTAAGTTCAGCAAGGTCTTTACTGCCTCGGCACATTCTGTGTGAGGTTATGCTAAATGTTTTTCTTTACAAGTAAAGTGCAGTAGGTAATGGACCTCGGAGATGTGTGTGTGTCCTCACTGTGGTTTGGAGAGGCTTGGCCCCTGACCTCTAGCTGGTTCAGAGAGTTGAAACCAACATGGGGAGCCGAGAACATCGAATGTGCTTTCGCTATTGATCTGAAGCGTAAAAAATGATCATCTGTCGAATCCCATATCAAAGAAAAGAAAATCGCAGCAATGCCATCTCGAGCGCTCTGCTCAAGGCGTTCTAGCGAAAAGGTGATTTACAACAAGCTTTTTCTTTCGTTTCTCAGCTATTTGAGGTATCTGTTAAACAGATTGTTGCATTGATTTCTGGGAAGACAGATGGTTGTGTGCATGCTTTCAAGACGACCGAAGGAATGAAGAAATTGTTCAGCTCAGTAGATCAAGTTCAGAATAGCAGTGTCATTAGATTTCATTTTATTGTTTCGACACATACGTTCTCGCAGACATATTTTCACGTATGTTCCTTCTGGCATAACTTGAAAGTAAAAAAAAAAAATGCTTTAGAAGAAGCTTTCTATTGAGAAGTGAGAATGTGAATCAGAATGAGATTTTTAAAAAAAAATACCTTTCTAGAACATGCCAAAGCAATAACACTAACTATAAAATGTCTGATTTTATACATAACATTTAGTTTACGAGACTAAACACACCAACCTTTCTGGATATAATTGATGTGCTTGACGAATAATGTCCTGTACTATGTATTATGTCATGTTTATGTGGACCCCAGGAAGAGTAGCTGATGCTTTTGCAGCGGCTAATGGGATCCTAATAAATACCAGTTCCAAAATACCAACATTTCTGGATATAAAATCTGTGTTGTAGATACAACTGGATTACTGTCTGCTGTAACTATTTGGTGTATAGTGTCCAAACACAGCACAACCCTTTAGATGAAGGTACCCGAACCTCAGTTAAAGAAATAGTGAGAGTGTTTTGTAGGTAGTCGAAACGCTAATGGTCTAGGCTGACTAGTGCTGCGATCAATGCTTTTGTGTCAAGTATCGTATGCAACTATCCCATGCCTCCCTCCAAGTCCCCAGCCCCAGTCCCCAAAATCCCTAGCCCCTATCCCAGTCCCTTAACCCCAGCCTCTCTGCTGTCTCTCCCAGTCCCAGGGCCTCGTTAAGGGACTTGATTGACACGTCAGGATGGTGTGCATTTCATTGATGAGAATTTTAGAGGCCGGGCTCGTGAACTTCTTCTGTACTGATCAGTACGTCACCCCACAGCTATCCCAGGGGGGACGTGAGATCGGTTTCAAATACCCTGCCTCTTCCCTCAGTGGCAAACCTTCTGTCCTGTCCAGGAGCCCCCAGCCCAACCTGGCCCCCGCAGGAGCACAGCGAAAGGTAAAGCAGCTCGCAGCCGGTCGACTACCGCCACATCGTGTAGAACTTGGATTTACTTCTGTACTGTGCGTATGCTGAGATCTGTAATATATATCTTGAGAATATATTGCATAGGGTGTAAAGGGGATTTGGGTATTTTACTGGTAATGCTTCATTTTTTTCAACAAGTATGTGCTTGGAAATGATATACTAAGATATTGCGGTCACAGTGGGTACTTTTTGGTGCTTCTGTAAACAGATTTGGTAACTACCAAATTATACATAACGTTTCTTGCTTTAACGAATCCTAAAGAAACAAATGATTATTAGTAGTAGTAAACAATAGTGTTATACCTTTACCCTATGTTATCTATATGTAAATACAGACCCGGCTACAATATAAAATAATCCACAACCCTCAATGGTTTTATCTCGCAATTTCCTGATGATTATCCTTATGTTTGTTGTAATATAGGTTATTGGGGGTCTTTACCATCCGTATGAGTCATTTCCTAACGGCTTTAACTGTCACTTGTCCTATTCAAGTCTCACACAATATAGGCTACCCCAGCAGGTGCAGTAATAACAGCAACAATGATTTATACTCTAGACAGTTATATTTCAAGCATTTAGAGTGTTTCAAGCCAGACAATGTTTGAAGATGAACAACCCTTCACGATTAGAAAAGGTTTTGATGGCGGTGTTTTGCACGCAATGCTTTTTGGATGGCTTTAGCTCGAGGCTTTGCATTTGAATTCTGTCATAAAATGACGATGAATTTGACTAAAAGTCAAATACACACATAGCAAATTCAATTGCACATATTGTAAACTTTGAATCAATATATTTATAATAACTTTATATATTAACATTAATAGCCTTCCTTCAACACACTTTCTTATTGTTATGTTTAAAACGTTTTACTGTAGTGCATTGATTTTGCCGTTTTAAACACATATACGTAGCGACAGTCCACTTCACATAACTGTTAATGCTGTCATTTGTTTACCAACACATTTCCTTCAGTTGGCAAATTGAACATTTTTTTGGCACAAGGGGTAAAGTTCAGCTTGATAAACATTCATTTAGAGCTTCCAACTGATATCATTAAGCTGGAAACCCATCGCTCAACAAGACAGCCACCACGTGCGTTTTCCACCCAATGTATCAACCCCTCTGTACTTTTGTGTGTGTCCTCTGGATCTTTCAACGTGAGGTCAACATACAGGGGCAGTCTTATGGAGTGTGTCTGAGCTTTGTGCTCCACTGACCTGCGGGGTACACGGCACACGGAAGGATTATGCTGCAGATATGCCAGCCATGTAGGTGTTTAAATCAAAGCACAGGCGAACAGAGGGGAGAGGAGGGGATGAGGGAGGTATAGCTTTTTCTTGTTGTGGGACTGGGTCAGGTGGGTGGATGTGTGAGTCGGGAGTGGGTGGGGGCGCTTGAAATATGTTCAGCAGAGCGTGTGTTATCTTTTCTCCTCGCCACTAACCATCCAACACCCTTAGCGTGTCGTCACATCGCACAGTCAGAACCTGGCGGCAGCTCAAAGGGAATGCTGGGAAATAGGATCCATATGGTGGCACTATAAAGTGCACCGCCAACCCCGAGCCTTCACCAAAAAACTGGCCAAGCCGTCCTCAACGCCAGCATCCATTCACCTACAGTCTCTCCTCACCTGTCTCCTCAGTAGCATCGCTGCTCTGTTTTACCCAAGATCCTTCCTCACACGTGACTTTCTTCAGGACTGGATACTGAAAGGGGTATGTTGATTTTCTGTGGAATTTAATGGATCCTGATTGTTATTGATCATTTCTTTAATCTATTTTAACTTTTGAGAAGGATGTTTGGTATTTTAAGTCAATTTGCCTAACATATCATTAACCTTCATTCGTTTTGCAATGCTGGTGCCAAATTACTCTAAACCTAACTGCATCTCTCGCCTATACCATTGAGTAAGGATGGTGTGTTTTAGTGTCTATAAGTTGAGTGTTTCATGTAGCATGTTTTGTGCTAAACTCTTAGGCTGGATTGACTATGAAGATCCTGGGCCATGTGGTTTTGCTGCTGCTGATAGGAGGGATTTGTTGCCAGAACAACCGCAATGCCAAACCTAGTGGCAAGTCATCTAAGAAGAACCAGGGGAACCAGAACCAGGGGGCCGAGGCAGCCCAGTCGGCCCCAGAAGATGAGCCCCATTCTGGGCCAGTGGAGTCGGGCAGGGAGGGTAACTCTGGAGGTCGGGCGGCAGCCCAGCAGTCAGCTTCACAGAACAACAAGGCTTCAGATGATATGAAGCTGCATGTCCTCAAGAATACTCAGGTCACATGCAACGATGGAACAGCGGCAGGGTAAGATGCTCTGGAAAACTATTTATGGAGGCAAATGATGGCTGTTTAGATAATAAAAAAGCTCCAGAGATTGTACTCAGGACATAAGACAATCTATCAATTTCAGCAAAAATGGATGTGATAAGGAATCATATAGTGCCGTGAAAACATTGAAATAACTAATCAGTTGATGTTTTTTGTATTTGTCAGTGCTATTACAGCTGTAATTACACTGTAATGTGTTTTGATATTAGATAAAGTAGTAATCTAGTCCTCAGCTATCTAAGTTGGTGACGGCAAGGGGTAGATGGTTTTAATCACTATCAAAGGACTTTGAATTAGAGTTTGTGGTTGAACTTTGAAAGAATTAAAGAACTCAGGAATTGTCATGTACTTTATGGTACTTAGCATCATTGTGTTGATAAGGAGTTACAATGATGAGTGATTATGGTTGGAAGATCGGCCAACACGTGACACTATACAGCAGTGTTCTCTAGGTTTCACCATTCACAGACCTTCATCCATGTTCATTTGTGGTCCACAGGTTTTACCTAAAGGAGTTCAAAGGGAGTAAGAGATGGCTGATATTTCTGGAAGGTGTGTATTTTAAACTCATCTGGTTAATTTGATCTTGAGAGGTCAGCGCGTGGCATGTTTGCGTGACGCCCTCATCGGCATCTGGACCGGTGGTAGTCTCCTTTCCCTTTTTCGTCTTTTTCGGCGGCTGTCTGTCACTCTGATTGGACGCCTCCTCTGGCATTCGCCCCTCCGTCGCTATGGGATATTTATGAGGATTGCGTTGTGACATCACACGTGTATTCTGAGACCTAGAACCGGATGTGTCACATCCTCTAAGAACAAACATTTCAGCAGGTTGAAATGTCACAACATACATATCCTACATCAGAGGTACTTTACTGTTGGATACAGGTCAACAAGTACCAAGATATCCACTCTTTTATACGGCAAGGATCTGATTAGGTCACAAATGGCACAGTTTGTTCATTCGTTTATTTTCTCAGCAGGTGGTACGGCTCCAAAAGACTTGACTTACATTTGATTTACATGTTAAACATGCATATAATCATAGGTATGGTTAAGATTATAACTCAACCATTAATGGACCCCAGGTGGGATTTTAGGAAGCAGTCACATAATAGCCACCAATTTATATCCCTGCCGTTTCTATTCAACAGTCCATTGCCATACATGTGCATCAGACCCCACAGACACTCCCTCAGTTCGGGAGCCTGGCCAGAGGCTAGCAGATGGAGCTGCAGGTGGATGCCTCAGTTACCCTCCCTCTCCCATTCCTCCCAACCCCCATTCCTCTCAGGCCTCTGAAATGGGCTAACAAGGGGTCTCCCTTTCTGAGCTTCTGAAACCGGATGTGAGAAGCTAATATTAGTGTCTTATTTTTAGGCGGTTGGTGCTGCTACAACAAAGACTCCTGCGATACCAGATATAAAAATATCCCACGACTCATGACCTCATCCGACTGGCCCCAAACGCGCAAAGGTAGGTAGGGGTCCTTCTGTTTTAGAATGCATCCTCGTCGTTCATCATACATGTTTTACATGGGCGTCCATGTTTGGTCCCATTCCCAATATACATTGTGTCATGGATTGTTGATTGTCAAATGACATCAGTGTTGTGTCCTACTGTATATCCAATGAGAGGTCACCACTGTCTCTGCTTGACTTTCTATTGGTTGCTTTACAGGAAGTGGAATATTGTCAGCCCAGGCGGAAGAAAATCCTCATTGGTATAACAGTAATATTGTGTAAGTATGCTTGTTAACACGCTGGTTGTTGTATGTTACCGGTACATGTTGTCCTACATACTGTACTGCTCATACTGTACTGCTAACTAAAGTTCTCAGGATCTGTGTGATTGAAGAAGCCAACTGCAGGCTGAGATGATGAATATCAAACATGACAGGTTGCTTCACAATGAGGGATGGAGTCCCATTAATACTATTACATATGTATGTGTGAGAGTGTGCGTGTGTGCGTGTGTGCGTGCGTGCGTGCGTGCGCACGCACGCGCGCGTGTGTGTGTGTGTGTGTGGGTTTGTGTGTGTGTGTGTGGGTTTGTGTGTGTGTGTGTGAGAGAGAAAGTGTGTGTGTGAGAGAGAGTGTGTGTGAGTGTGTGTGTGGCTCTGACCCAGCTGTGTATCTCCTCTTCTGCAGATTCATCCCGTACTGCTCCAGCGACGTGTGGAGTGGCACAGGGCCCACAGCCACCAAGGAGAAGAGAGGCCCGGGAAAAGAGAAGGAGAAAGATGCCAGTAGGTCCTCTCACCACCAGCAGATCCTCATTATTTTCCTCAACACCAAAGCCATTTCAATACGGTGGTTTGTTCTATTGATTGCATATCTATGTTTCCCTACAGTTGAGTATACCTTCATGGGTTCCCTGATCATCCGTGAGGTCATCAAAGACCTAGTCCCTAAAGGCATCAAACAGGCCAAGGTTGTCATGCTGGCTGGCACAAGGTGAATTCCTCTCCTCTGCTTTGGGTCTGTTCCCAATCTTGCCCCGTTGTCTGGCACCATCTGTCTCCGCTACCCAGCTCCACACACTCACACACATTGACAGAGTGAGTCTATTTTAGGACGTCCTGTTACTGTTGTCTACCATAAAGATGTTTACGAGCCCTGCTGTCCTGTATTGGCCATAGAGTGTGGGACGATGACATCATGTCTATTAGGGGCCTCTTCCATAAAGGAGGACACAGTTCTGGAGATTCTTCCCAGATTAGCAACATGTTTGGTGAGACACCCTGAGGACTAAAACAAGAACACACAGTTAAGTCTGACTGTGACAGCATAGTATTATTGTGGCTAGCTGTCGGCCATTTTGGCTCCAATTGGCAGTGTGCCAATGCGGGGAAACGGTCACAGACACAGACTTTTTACCCAGTTTCTTTGCTCCCCTGCAGTGCTGGAGGGACGGGAGTGCTACTGAACATTGAGAGAGTGTCCAGTCAGCTGGAGCAGCTGGGGGCAGAGGCCCAGGTTCGAGGCCTGGTGGATTCGGGCTGGTTTCTGGAGAGTAAACAGCAGAGGGTTCCTGACTGCCCAGACAGTGTCTCCTGCTCACCTGTAGACGCCATCAAGAGAGGACTCAAGTAAAGCACATTGTCTCTCTCCCTTCAGCTTATCCATGTCTCTATGACCTTATAATGACAGATGCCCTGAACAAAGCATTGCATCTCATCACACGTGTAGCTTTATTTCCATTGGCTTGAAGTTCACCAATAATTTTAGCATATAACAGTTGCCCTGTCTATGTTCAATGCGCACTGGAAGCCATTTTTCTTCAATGGCTGTTTTCTTAGGCTGTGGAACGGGGTGGTCCCAGACAAGTGTCGGCAGCAGTACAAGAAAGGAGAGGAGTGGCAGTGCTTCTTCAGCCACAAACTCTACTCCTCCCTGACCTGTGAGTGTCTTTACTACCTACCATCATCTTGTAAGAATGTGTCTTTCATCTATCAAAGCTGAAGGGTCATGAATCAGAATGCTAGTAAACTTTATGTCCATCGTGTTACCCATCAAGATACCAATAAATGTTACGTCCCTCATGTTACTCAATAAAACACTTATAGGTACAAGCAACACCCCAACTCTGTTCTCATGCTGTGTGTGTGTGTGTGTGTGTGTGTGTGTGTGTGTGTGTGTGTGTGTGAGTGTGTGTGTGTGTGTGTGTGTGTATGTGTGTGTGTGTGTGTGTGTGTGTGTGTGTGTGTGTCATAGCCCCTCTGTTTGTGGTGCAGTGGCTGTTTGACGAGGAGCAGTTGCGAGTGGAGAATATCTACCTGGGGGGTCAGACCCTGTCAGAACAGCAGTGGACCTACATGCAGAACCTGGGAAAGGATATCAAGAACTCACTCAAAGATGTCACGTAAGTGTGCAGCTGCAGTGACGGACGTGACTGTGGAATGTGGTAGACAGCTGAGCTTGAGATTGATCCATGACATATAGGCTAAGAATTCACAAAACCTACGTTTCGTGATCAAAACAAGTAAGAGCACCTTTTTCCCTCAGAACAGCCTCAATTGGTCAGGGCATGAACTCTACAAGGTGTCGAAAGCGTTCCACAGGGATGCTGGCCCATGTTGAGTCCAATGCTTCCCACAGTTCTGTCTAGTTGGCTGGATGTCCATTAGTTGGTGGATCATTCTTGATACACGCAAACCCAGCAGTGTTGCAGTTCTTGACACACTCAAACCGGTGTGTTTTTTTGTCACCTACTACCATACCCTGTTCAAAGTCACTTAAATGTTTTGTCTTGCCCATTCACCCTCAATGGCACACTTACTCAAACCATGTTTACATTTTCTCAAGGCTTCAAAAAAGTAATTAACCTGTCTCCTCCCATTCATCTACACTGATTGAAGTGGATTTAACAAGTGACATCAATAAGGGATCATAGCTTTCACCTGGATTCACCTGGTCAGTCTGTCATGGAAAGAGCAGGTGTTCTTAACGTTTTCTCCTGTCAGTGTATACTATTGATCAGCTGAAATGGAAAATTAGCAAAAATGAATCAACAGCAATATTCTCCACATGTTCCCAACACTATCAAATATGTCACGCTGCTCAGTGCTGACGTTATGCTGTGGTGTGTGTTGCAGGGCTGTGTTCGCACCCTCCTGCCTGTCCCACACATTGATCACTAAAAGGTAGGACATCTGACTCCCTGGGGGCCCTGAAAAGCACATCCACTGTCCCCTCTACCCCTCACCCCTACCCTGACCCATCTCTACCCAGTGAGCTCATGCTACTCTTTTTGTGTAGCTCGTTCATCAAACCGCATTCTGCGTGTCCCTGAATGACATTTCACACTTTTACTAACCCCCCAGCACGCTTTACACACACACACAGCCGCACGCACAAACCCACACACACACACGCACCCACACCCACAAGGACACATACACGCACCCACCCACCCACCTACATACACACAAACATGCACAAACAAACTCAGCCCTTTAAGCAAGCAAACACATACACACTTAAAAGGGAACACACACACACTCATAAAATCACGCACACTTAAAACACCTGCCTCTCCAGCTGGACATAGGGTCAGTGACAGGGCAGAAGGTGGAGCCTATGTTACGGTAAAGGGCAGGGTTGGAGATGGGAGGAGTGATTAGCTCAGGGTTGTAGGGGAGGAGCTGGTTGCCTAATCATACTAGTGTGAGGTAGGTGGATCATATTTTCACAGTTTTGTCATCTAATGCAGGGCTATGTTGATGGTAGATATGGTGGTGGTGTTGGAGGCTGGACACAAGGAGGGCACAGCTGGGGAACTAATTGAGACGCAGCCTGCCAAGGCAAACTGCTTGTGAGAAGATACAGGGCTCAAGTGGCCCAACACGCTCTCTCTCTTCTCACAGTTACCTACTTCAATCATCTCCCCTTTCTCTGGCACCCATTCACTCCCTCTCTCTCCCTCTCTCTCTCTCGCTCTCGCTCTCTCTCTCTCTCTCTCTCTCTCTCTCTCTCTCTCGCTCTCTCTCCTGCCCTCTTGTTATCCCCCCTCTCTCTCTCTCTCTCTCTCTCTCTCTCTCTCTCTCTCTCTCCCTCTCTCTCTCTCCCTCCCCCTCTCCTTCTCTCCCTCGTTCTTTACATTAGTAACTGGATGACGTTTCAAGTCAAAGGCACCTCCCTGCCCCGGGCTCTGCAGTGCTGGGATAAGAGTTTCCAAGAAGCCAACCGTAACAGCAAGACCCCCCTGAAGGGCTGTCCCTTCCACCTGATCGACACCTGCCACTGGCCCCAGTGCAACCCTACCTGCCCAGCCTTGGTGGACCAGGCCACCCAGCAGGAGCTCACCCTGCTCCAGATGTTAGTGGGCATGGGCCTGGACCTCCAGAAACTAGGTCTGGACCTCAGGAGGGACAGTAGCTCTATAACTAGCATGGTCAGTAACGGTGGCTAAGACAAGGAGTATAGAAGCCCACTCTCTGGCTTAGTAAAGGGACATTTTTTATGAGTTATGACGTAACCATGAAAGGTACAGAATCTGGTTACTTCTGTTGTGCCGCTCAGCCATTCCATTGTGCTCCGCTGTTACCATGCCGTCTTGACCGGTGGGTATGTCACTGGGCTTACACTATGTCTGTCTGTAACATTACAGTTTGCCTCCAGGATCACTCTACCTGGACAATTTAAAGAGGGGAGGGGAGTGATTCCAGTTTACCCCTGGGTTGTGTCTCACATTTGATTTGATTCAAGGGAGAACGAGGAGTGCCAGGTACCTGTAGCTAACCAGTCAGACACCAAACCTGCAACACACTTTCACCCAACTACATGTACTATACAGAACTTCAACAACATTTTGTGAAGTGAAACGTACTGCTTTTGAGGATTTTTGAATAAGCTATTGGCACATTTGATCATCTTGCCAACATAGGACTGGTACAGTATTCAGAGGAAATGTACATTTTAATGTAGATGGTTGACTGGAAGGATATATTATATGAGTCTGCTGTTTTAGATCCATGTCCAAGCTCAAACACTGCCAGAGAATGAAGGACACTTGCAGTGCCCAGACCATTCTCTAACTTTTATTGAATGTGTTCCACACACACACACACACACACACACACACACACACACACACACACACACACACACACACACACACACACACACACACACACACACACACACACACACACACACACACACACACAGCCTACAGTTTATATTGCCCACATTTCTACTGCTGCTGCAATTACAACGTTGACTTTATATATTATATATAGATATATTTGATATGCATGTGGAGTAAGGGATGTTTGATCTTGCAAAAGTGGCCCAAATGAAGAGCAATTGTCATACTTTCTAATATTGTATATTATCAAGAGAAGGTTGTGACCATCTCTTCTTTCTTTGAGTTTACCGTGAAGTGTGTTTGAACCTAATGTATCTTCCCATGGACCCTTTTAAGTGATGTTTCCTCTTCAAAAACACTGTAGTCGATACTACTTAGCTAGTGTGTCATGTACTGTAATAACTATATAATTTACATCATTAAAGAATCATTTAATGTGATTATATCTAATCTATTGTATGGTAATTATAATCCGAATTGTTTGATTTGCTACTGTTTTAAATTGTATGTAATGAACCCTATTTTGCTTGAAATATTTACCTTGTAAACAGAACTATAACTTGACAGGCATTATATAGTGGATGTATGTTGAATTGAATACAGAACAATAAATAAAAGGTTGGATTATCCTTGAAAACCTGTTCAGAGTGAGCTTTGTTACTTTTTCTTTGATTGATCCTCCTGTCATTAAATCATTATTTTAAATTCGTCCTCAAATTCTAAAGCTCTGATATTTAAAGACAAAACTCCATCAGGTTTCAATAAAGCATATTCTACTCGGTAAACCTAGTGGTAAAACATCATACTGTATTTATTTCCCACTCTCCAACCACTAGATGGCGATCTTTTAGATTTAAACCAAAGCTCCACATAAGATACTATAGTTTGAAAAGGGATTACAGACTTCCCAACTACTACTGTAAATATGAAAAGAGAGACAGACACCAGAGATGTTTCAGAAAGACTGTAATATGTTTTGGACGTTTACATTTGCTTACCGACACATTTAAAATATCATGGTAGATTTGACTTTAATTTAGAAATCTCTATTTCTTGCACAAATATAATCAGCAATATGCATTGAATGCTTCTGTTTTATCAACTTGGAAGTTTGTTTGCATTTAGACTAAAGGGTAAATACAGTAATGAGACTGTAAAATAAGGATGCATTTGCATCTAAATCACTGTCTGAATAAATATAATATATATATATTTAATTATCAAGCTTATTTTGAATCAAGTTTTCATAAACCCAGTGGTTTTCAGCTGGTGATCGCATGAACTAGTCGTAAAAAAACTTAGTTTTTTTCCCCATAATACATCGCTTGGTCTTCCTACTTCCTCTTTCCGCCATATTGCAGAACCGGTAAGGGCCCCCTCTAAAATCTCATTGTCAATCTTTCCCAAATCTAACCCATCCAGCCGTCTAAAACACAATTTATGAAATTATATAATCGTTTAATAATGTACTAATGTCATGAAATGGTTATTGTGTCGAGATGTTGGTGTTTTGTGATTCGTAAAGTCCCCATCACTGTCCGTTTTACTGGTGTGTTGTATTGGTAGCTAGAACATGAATAAAATCCGACAATTAATACTGTTAGGTTAATTACGTTTTGTTCTGAAGTAGTCGACACATTTGCTATATTGTCAAGATATGGTATAAATGTTGAGCAGTACAGTTTGGTTTGCCAACCAACTCTTCTAGCTATCTTGGCCCGTAAATGTAGTCCTTCCATGCGTGGTAGACAGTCACGATGGTGGTGGTTAAACGTGTTTGCATGGCCGTACAAACCTCTTCTAATTTCTTATCTAAGGACCTAACGCTTGTCCCTGCTTTGAAATTGTTGGCGCTAGCCATTCGAATGTTATGTCTTGACCAGTGAAATGTAGACTGTTCGCTCTAACCGGGTAATTTGGATAGCTAGCATAATGTCTGTCGAGGTTGCTACCTTAGTATGTAGCCTTCTGTTTTCTTTACCAAAGTAACCACGTAACGTTAGCTAACCAGCTAGTTGGACAATACTTTGCTAGGCAATATCTTAGCTAACGTTAGGTAAGCCTATACTCAAATTGTCATTGCATACTCAATGATGTCCATCTACCTACATTTGAGCTAGCTTAGTCAGTTTGTTGGCTGACTTATTTGTCAAGTCAATAGCTAGCTAGACAGCTAATGTTAGCTTGCCAGTTTCACAGCATGTTATTAGGATAACTAACCACTATTAGACTGTTTATTATTACCTAGTTAGCTGGGCAGTAAGTTGGCTGCCTTACAACTCCGAAACTAATTAACTTTTTTATGCATCTCTGATCGACAGGCATCATGGTGCGCATGAACGTTCTTGCGGATGCGCTCAAAAGCATCAACAATGCTGAGAAACGTGGGAAACGCCAGGTTCTGATCCGGCCGTGTTCGAAGGTCATTGTACGTTTCCTGACCGTCATGATGAAGCACGGTGAGTTACTGAAATGTATCACTTGTTTTGTAAGTGGTATGGGTCCAGTCAAGGGGGAGGTCAACAAGATGTGTAGGTGTCAGTTACAGGTAGGACCAGGAGACTGCATAATTGCTTACCTCCGGTTGAGGGATCTGAGTTCAAGCCCTGTAAGATCCTGTCGACAATGCTGTGTGTCTGTACTTGGTTTTGATTCCCTGCCTCCCTTGTTTCCCTAGGTTACATTGGTGAGTTTGAGATCATCGACGACCACAGAGCTGGGAAAATTGTCGTCAATCTCACTGGCAGGCTGAACAAGGTAAAAAAAAAAGTTCAATATACTGCATCACAAGGACTACCATCAGACCTTTTGAGTGCCATTCTACTTCATTTTCACTCTTTTGTATTGGGGTAGATTGATAGACTATCTGACCCCTCTGTTTTGCTCATCTTCTCTTTTTTTCTTGGTCATATTCTGCATTGTGGCATTATCAGCCTACCTGTGTAATTGTATATTTGCACCTGGCACTTCTAATCTTTCTTTTGCTAATTTCAGTGTGGTGTGATCAGCCCTCGTTTTGACCTCCAGTTGAAGGATCTGGAAAAGTGGCAGAACAACCTCCTGCCCTCAAGACAGTTCGGGTGAGAATCAGTCAGCAGCACCCTAATGGTGGCATGAATGTTGGAGTGGCTGTATCACGATTGTGCAGTGGAACTTTGTGAACAGGGAGGTATTCATCAGTGGCGACTTTGTTTGCTACGGTGTTTCATGTATGAATGCATCTCTTGATGTCGTGTTAATGTGCTCCTTTGGGGTGTATAAAATTGTGCCCCGGGTTTCACAGACTTTAAATCTCTGAACTTTTATTTGGATGTCAAAGCAAGTAAACTAATCTCCTTTTATTTCCGTGCCTGAATGTGCAGCTTCCGATAGCATTGAGAGCAAGCAAATGCAGCATTAGTCTAGTATTTATAGATGCTGGGAGCTGGCTGGGATGGAGATTGGAACAGTCCTTGAAATGCACTTTCTTTGAAAAGATGAGGGCAGCCTAGGCAACGGGAACCGAAACTTGTATCATAAGTCGGGGATGGGCAACTTGGGTCCCTGGGACTGAGTGTCCTCTGTGTGCTCCCACTTTCTATTGAATGCATCCATGGAAATATGATTGCTGCAGCCTCTTGAACAGGATATGACCTGCATGTAGGAAAGGGGGTGAATATGGGTGATTGAGTATGTACTGACAATATCACTATGCGTATGAAATTGCTCTCAGCTTTACTTAAGTCCAATGGTGGATGTGGTGAGGGCACGGTCACAGATTTATTGATATGTGTGGACTGATAAAATCTAATGGGTGTGTCACAATGACTCGTCTGCAACTATGGGGAAAAACCGACGGGGCTGGCTTAGGTTGTTGACATATGGGACTGTATTTCGTCTCCTTTGTTTCTTAAAAACCTAAATTTGCACAATAAGCACGTGTCACTCAAATACATTATTACAGTGGTTGGCTAGCTAGCGAACTTTAGCCATTAGCAATGAGGTGAAATCAGTCAAAACAGGTCAAAACAAGATATGGCATCAAGAACGAGATGAACTAGCTGAAACATGTCACGATTCCCCACAGGGCAGTTTCTTGTCATTCTTGCTAGCTATCTGGCCATCCACAACAATGCTTGGACTTCTGCCCCGTTTAAAGCATAAAGCATTCTCTTGCTGTTGTCAGCTAACCCATCTATAGTTGGCGCATTTTGGCGTTCCATCTGTGGCGTTTACCCGTGTCAGTCTGCCATAGAAAACCTTTGAAGGCTACAGACGGAAAGTCATGCTATTTGTATTTGAGCAATATAATTGGCAGTTCATTTAACTTCAACTCGCAACTTCTTGAACTCCACCGTACTTGAGGCGTTCACATGGCACACAAACTGTCAAGAGTAAAAATAAGCATTTATCAAGCCACTCACTGCACTTATTTGTTTTAGGAGAAGTGATATACTAAAGTAAACCTTCAATACTGCAAAAAATGCAATAGGTTGGCTAATGGCGACCAATTGATGGTCTGCAAAAAGAAAGCTACAAAAAGACACCTAGCATTCGTCTTAGACATGGCTACAGCAGGCCAGCCATCTCTTTTGAAAGCCCTCCTCTTAAAGGGGCAACGTCCTATTACTTAAATTGATGTACTTTAGAAACAACATTTTATATCATTAATGCAATTCTAAAGAATAGAATGTCTTGCATTGCTACATTATATTGCACAGCTTTTTATTATATGCCATCATAACCAAATGTAGCCTATTACTAGCTAAATGGAGCCAACGCATGTCAATCTAAGTCCTGCATTTATAAACTACCCCATATCCAGGCCAGTGAGGGGGAAAAGGTTTGTTGGACCTGGTTGGTGCTTATTTGATGTGACTTAGCGCACTTATATGGTTTGTACTATTGAAGATGGACTGAATTGTGGCCACATGATCAGGGTTTGTATAGTCATGAAAATCCTGGGAAGGTCATGGAATTTTAAAATGGTGTTTTCCAGGATCCCAAAAGTTTAGGGCAAGTTAGATTTTTTTTCTGATAATGTAATTTGTTTAGGAATGGTGTAAATATTTTATCAATTCACAAACAATCTACATCAGACAGGATCAGAATTACACTTGTGTGTTTGCGAGCATCGCCTGCATGTGCGAGAAGTGTGGGCTGTTGCAGCAGCAGGTAGGCCTAGTCTATAAAATATGATCGAGAATAAACTAGGTAGTCAATTCCAAACATCTTGTACCCTCTTAACGGTTTAGCAAAGGATAACGTGTATTCATGTTTTTATCATTAAAAAAACTTTCCTCTGCCACTTGCGAATAAGGCCATGCAAAGTTGATTCACTTAACAATTTGTTTCATTTAAATTATTTTTGCAGAAACAAATGATTCGCTTTGCCATTGCATTAGTTGGGATTCGAATCAAGATTATTTGTGAACCCGTAACATTAATTTTAGGAACTTGTTTTGTATATACTTGCAGTTGATTTGGGCATCCAATGTATGGGACATTGAAACTCAATAGATGCTAGACAGCCTGCAAAGTAAACACTTCTTAGATAAATATGACAACTTGAAAAGCTACATTTCCTGAAGAAACTTTGTGGGGTTGATTCAGATTAATAAAAATATTAGTAGCCTACATAGTCATTTGATATAGTGAATGAGCAAATTATTTCAAAAGGCAAGACATGCAATGTTTTTCATAAAGGGTGGTCAACCATCCTCCAGGAGAGCTAATGGGTTTACAGGCTTTTATTCCAGTCCCCCTGTATGACTTCATAACATTTGTTGCATCTAGCTTTTTCTAAGAGAATGACTCTTAAAGTGAAGATTGGATGTGATTTGGATAGTCACTATCAGGAATAGTTTTACCGCCGCGATGCATTTCTTGTTATGATAGGCTTCACTCTGTACATCCACATGCATTGCTAACATTGCTTGATTGGAAAAGCATTGAATGTTTAGGATCATAATGGCCTCCATACAATATAAATGGAGGCCACATAATTACTGCGGAAAAGTGGTTCAGGAGTGGAGAGCAAAACAGTACCTTAAGTTGTCTTGATACGGTAATGATGGTCTGCAATTGGTTTATCGCAGGTTTTTGAAGGACGCGGTTGGGAAATGCTTGTTTAAGTGTTGTAATGGCATCAATGGAAGCAACTGATGTTGCTTTAGAAGGGGTTCAACTGGATTTGTCTCAGCTGTTCCTGGTGTTTCATGGTCTTAGTCTATTAATGTTAAATGTACTTTTGTAATATAATTTCCCTACTGCTTGCCATAAATTAAGTCTGCCTGTTGTGAGTGTTTTTATAAACTCATGTCTTACACACCGTGTCTGTTTCTTCAGATACATCGTGCTGACCACCTCAGCTGGCATCATGGACCATGAAGAAGCCAGACGAAAACACACAGGAGGGAAAATTCTTGGATTCTTTTTCTAAAATGTAAAGAACTGCAAAATAAAACACCAAATCCAGTGGACTGGACTTTGTATTTTGTCTTATTAGATTGCTACAGTCAAAAGCTCTTTATGTATTGGTACAATGAGAATGAGTCATATTTATACTTAACAAAAATATGACAATTTCAAAGGTTTTACTGAGTTCGTATAAGAAAAATCAGTGAATTTAAATAAATAAATTAGTCCCTAATCTGGATTTCACAAAGATGGATTTTGTTGGTCAAATCAATTAAAACAAAAACAAAGTAGGGGCGTGGTTCAGAACCAGTCAGTATCTTGTGTGACTACCATTTGCCGCATGGAGCGCGACACAGCTCCTTCGCCTAGAGCTGATCAGGCTGTTGATTGTGGAATGGTGTCCCACTCAATGGCTGTGCAAAGTTGCTGGATATTGCCGGGAACTGGAACACGTTGATCCAGAGCATACCAAACATGCTCAATGGGTGACATGCATGGTGACTATGCAGGCCATGGAAGAACTGGGACATTTTCATCTTTCAGGAATTGTGTACAAATCCTTGGGGCTGTGGATTATCATGCTGAAATTAGGTGATTGCGGCAGATGATTGGCACGGCAATGGTCCTCAGGATCTCGTAATTGTATCTGCATTCAAATTGCCAGCGATTTAAAATGCGATTGTGTTCGTTGTCCGTAGCTTATGCCTGTCCATACAATAACGCCACTGCCATCATGGGTCACTGTTCACAACGTTGACATCAGTGAGCCATTCGCCAATACGACACCATATACTTGGTCTGTGGTTGCGGCCCCAAAATCTCTAAAATGGAGGCAGCTAATGGTAGAGAAATAAACATTAAATTCTCTGGCAACAACTCTGGTGGCATGCTGACTGCAGGAATGTCCAATTGCTCGCTCCCTCAACTTCAGACATCTGGCATTGTGTTGTGCCAAAGCTTCACATTTTAGTGGCCTTTTATTGTCCCCAGAACAAGGTGCACCTGTGTAATGATCATCCTGTAATCAGCTTCTTGATATGCCACACCTTTCAGGTGGATGGATTATCTTACCAAAAAAATTCTCACTAGGAGGGATGTGCACAAAATGAAATCTTTATGTCCGTATGGAACATTTCTGGGATCTTTTATTTCACCTCATGAAACATTGGGCCAATACTACATGTTGAGTTGAATATACTGAACAAAACTATAAACGCTGCATGCAACTATTTTACTGAGTTACAGTTCATATAAGGAAATCATTTGAAATTTAATTAGGCTCTAATATATCGGTTTCTATGACTGGGAAAGTGTGCAGCCAGGGGTGGGTGGGGCCCACCCACTTGGGAGCAAGGCTCACTCAGAATGAGTTTTCCCCACAAAAGGGCTATATTACAGACAGAAATACTCCTCAGTTTCGTCAGCTGTCCGGGTGGCTGGTCTCAGACGGTCCTGCAGGTGAAGCTGTATGTGGAGGTCGTTTGCTGGTGCAGGTACACGTGTTCTGCGGTTGTGAGGCCGGTTGGAAGTACTGCCAAATTCTATAAGATGACTTTGGAGGCAGTTTATGGTAGAGAAATTAACATTCAATTATCTGGCAACAGCTCTGGTGGACATTCCTGCAGTCAGTGTTCCAATTGCACGCTCCCTCAAAACTTGGGACATCTGTGGCGTTGTGTGACAAAACTGCACATTTTAGAATGGCCTTTTATTGTCCCCAGCATAAGGTGCACCTGATGATCATGCTGTTTAATCAGCTTCTTGATAAGCTACACCTGTCAGGTGGATGGATTATCTTGGCAAAGGAGAAATGCTCCCTTTCTGTGCGTAATGGAACATTTCTGGGATTTTTTTTATTTCACCTCATGAAACATGGGACCAACGCTTTACATGTTATGTTTATATTTTCAGTATATTTCCAGTGTGGTATTCAGAGCACAGTATTCAGATGTCTGTTATCAATCTTGAAGTTAAGCTGTGTAGATGCAAGATGGCAATTTGAGCCAGTGTTCCTGGGATTCAGTTGTGGCCTCCACAATTATTTAGCTGAATTCTGAAAATGCATCTGGAGGGTTGACCTCCCCCATTAGCTGCCCCAGATGTGGATAATGAATTACTGGATTCACACTAAATGAAGTCTGAAACCTTCCCTCTCTTGCCCTCGGGCACTGTAGTAATTACTTAGTGTGAGCAGGCAGGGAGCAGCTTTCTACCTCTTCCGAAGCATTTTAAGCTACAGTTTCAAGAAACAGGCCTATTTTGTAATGCAAAGTAGACTTTCAGTCCAGCGTTTGTTCGCCAGCATCAAGTGAGGCTGAATCACTTGTATATGTGTCCTTGGTTATATACGCTGTATCTCGGCGGAGGATTTACTGGTCTGGTCATGTCAAGGAAATAAAATTGCCTGATTGCCTTGTAGGCAGGAAGACTTGGAGGGAAATGGGGAGCAACTGTCTGAAAGTGTCAATCATGGCAGGTCTTTTCAAGTCAGCTCCAATGGAAGTCCCTCATGCCCACTGCAGATGGTGTGTTGCTCCACGATGCTGCCATTCCATGAAATATCGAGTGCCCCTATTCATGGATGGTTTGGAAGGGTGTGCCCCAGTGGGAATGGATGATGTTTCTGTACTGTAATGAGTTTGTTGTAACTTGTGTTGGATTCATTGAAAGTGGAGCACAACAAAAAGCCCTAGATCCAGTCTCCTGCAAAGGCACCCATAAAATGAGTTCCTTATTTTCTTAACGGACAAATCTTTGACATTTGTCCGCATCGTCTGGTGGCTTGGTCCTTGGTGGCTATTTTTACAACTAAAAGCAGCACTTTCCCACGACACGATGTGGAATATCTGTCGCTGTCCACTTTACCTCACCGATGGGACACAGACATCCCAACCTCTCCTACCCCAGAGCCTGCTTGTTGTGAACCTAGCAGCCTACGCCAGACTTGGTGTAGAAGGGTACGGCTAATGCATCTGCGCCAAAGTGCTGGGTAGCAGCACACAGTGCACTATGACAATGTTATATGGGCTAAGTGCACAGAGACTGTCTTGCTCCCTCATGGGTTCACAGCACTATGCGCTGGTCCCCGTAAAGAGGACAACCAAAGTCTTTGTTGCTGTTTTGCTTTGAAGCCCAGGGAGGGCTGGGACACAGGTGTCCAAGCTCAGAGAGAGAGAGATAAAGGGTTTTACACCACTTAGCAAGGGGGTGCATGTTCATGACAAGGCCACGATGAGAAGTCCAGGGTCATCCTGGAGGTGGATACAGGGTCCGTTCTCCTATTGCTCACAGAAAATATTAACCAACTAAAGAGTCGTTATCTTCCTGGCTTTATCAAAGTATCGAGTGTATTATTATAATCAGTTGCCCGCAATTAACTCTTCGTTCTCGCTTGACCTGGAAGCTAAACTCCACAACGTTTTGGCAGGACCAATAGAAACCATGAAATCAGGAATGATGAAACCCCCAGCTGCTGGTGTGTTCTGTGATCCAAGGTGGGACTGTTTGAGCACAATAGCAACCAACCACACAGGCACGTGGCCCCTCAGATTTGACCTGTAAAAAAAATATATACTAATCACTTAGCAATTTTATGAAGTTGGCTTTAGCTATCCCAGATAGGTTATCAACCTCATAACTAGCTCCCAAGAAGCCATACCAGGCTATCAATCAAATTAGTGTAAGTAGCTTGTCTAACTATCTTAGCTGGCAAGCCTGCTGGTAAGGTTGGTAGACTTTAGAAATGCAAGCAATAACTAAATGTACTGAATAATACTGCTTTCACATAGGATTTACTGTATTTTGGCTGTAACGTGTGGAATCGCTGTCATATAAATGATCTTTTGAAACTGAGTCCAAGCCCATGCCTTTTTGATCCGCGGTTCATCTTTTTCCTCCCCTCACTCTGCTTTGTTAGGGAGCAGGCATTTGGTCATATATTTGTCATGATACCAATACAAAATAATAGCAATCCTATTTTTAAAAGCATGTGAGTCTCTCGTTCGTATTTCACAACCTCTGCAGGATTTTGGAGTTGCCTGTCGAGCAAAATAATAGGCTTAGGCCTACTCTTGATTTAGCCTGCATTATTGCCACTGGCGATTTTAGCATGTAAATCTTGGTGGGGTAAAACAAAGCCACAACACTAAACAATACATTATTTGCACTATAACGGTGACAAACGGTGCCCACAAACTGTGAGGGCCCACATAAAGCTGTCCCAACAGCAGTCCCAACACCTTACCACTGCTACACCTGGCTATCAGCGGAGCCTTGTCTGGCAGCGAAACAGTTCATTCAGCCTCATTTAATGCCTTTAAAAAAACAGCTGATATGGCTGATTTGCTTAAACAAATGTGTTTTCTACTGACAACTGAGATGTACAAACTATGGCATAAGGAGACAAAGAGTGGATAAGAGGCAATCCGTAATTTTGATTAAGACATTAATGAGCGTGCTAGGACAGACGTAGTCAATATAACTATTTGTTCAGCACTTTTGAAATGTACAGCAACAGAATTCAGAACATGGGCCGTTCTTACAGTGTTCTCCCTGTACACCAAGTCAGGGGGCATATAAGCAGAATGAAAGCTCTTACAATATGAAGGTGGTCGTTCGTGGGCAAATTTGGTCATCAAAGTCTGTAATTCTCTGGATTTATGGTGCTTTCAAGACAACTGGGAACTCGAAGAAATAAATAGTTGAATAATGATCTTCACGTCGTAGCTCTATAAAGAGGCCCGAGTTCAGAGTTTACAATTCAGAGTTGAACTTATTTTCCCAGTCGTAGCTAGTTTTTCCCAAGTTCCCAGTTGTCTTGAACTCACTAAAGTAAGATTTTTCAGTTCCGAGTTAACCGTTGTTCTGTGCGAGGCACAAATCATTCTTCATTGACAGCATGGCCAATGTTGAATGTTTATCATTTTAAACTAGGAAAAGAGACACAATCTTAGATTTGCGAACACACAGCCACTCCACTGAATAGCAGGCTAATGATTGCTTTGCAGTGCTTGCAGTTAGCCAAAGATTCCTTCCAAACCACTCATTGTTGAATTTTTGGTTTCCAAGTTGTTGTGCAATGTTTATGTCCAATGGCCGATAAGCACCGATATGTATTATGTATAATTTCTCTACATTATTTCTCTTCATATGACAAGGATTAAAAATTATTTGCCAGGAGATTGTCGACTTGATTCATGATGATGACTGCTAGCTTGCTAGCTAAGATTTTGAAAGTATGATGTTGACATGACCAGTACGAATCAAAGCTACTGTAGATATAATATGATTTCATGTCATTTTAGCTGTGGCCAATGACCTTTAAGCCTTCTTGGATGGGCACTTATAATGTAACTCTATGGCAGCACCCAAGGGGCTAGAATTTTCGAGGTCTACCCTTAGACTTGGCGGTGACGTAGTGTCCCCATGAGTGACAGAACACTGAGCCAATCACGGCGCAACACTTTGTATTTTCTGCTGGCTTGCCCCACCACCACAGAAAGCACTGAGCTATATATTTTTTTACATTTTATTTTACATGGTTTGCAAACTGATATGTGACTCATATTAATGCCAAAATAACATGCAAAACAGGAAAGCCCCCTAAAAATGTGGGGCTCAAAATAGCCCGGAATTATTGCTAATGTATGTATGTAACATGCTATATGTTTCCAATCAGTGATAGAGGATCAAACAAATAAATGAGCTATACCACATCCACTTATTTGCCCAAACAGAAACCATTTAACCAAATAGCCTTACAGACAGATTCAGTGAAACAAAATCACATTGATTGATTATCAGACAAGTCAGTGAAGTCACAGGCTTTTGGTTGGGAGGAGGTCTAGGATACTAAGCGACTGGGAGTAAAGAGCAAAATATACATAACGTGGCAAAATGTTCTAAAAAATGAGCCAACTAGACAAGAGGATCAGGAAAATCAGCTAATATCCTAACCTATATTCATGCTTGTCACAAATCAGCATAATGACTCTGTCCCAATCAAATCGGTTCTGAAATGATAATCTAGTTGACCACACTGTGTGGATTGGATGACTGGGAGTTTCACTAAGCAAAGAAATGAATACATGCCTTCAATTGCATTAGCCTACTTTATTCCAATATTTTCGCCTTCAGTTCTTTATGGATCCATCAAGTTGAGGTGAAGGACACAGTGCATGCTTAGTGGTGGGCTATGTGAATAGATGGGCGAAGTGACATGCTTTGCAAAGTTTAGAACTGCCAGGAGGATGGTAAAACTGCCTAGCAACCATCAGGAGTTTAAGAGGGTAGTGCATGCCACTTTTCAACATTACCGAAATGATTGCTAGCTTGTTTGGCGGAAATACAAGTTTTGTCTTTGATACTGGCAATACCTTTCAGATATAAAGAAAGTTTGGTGGTATGGTAAACTTGGCAGAAAAACATCTTCGTATGAAAGGGAGACACTGCATTCGAAAAGTATTCAGACCCATTCACTTTTTCCACATTTTGTTATGTTACAGCCTTATTCTAGGATGTATTAAATACATTGTCCCTCATCAATCTACACACAATACCCCAAAATGACAAAGCAAAAACAGGGTTTTAGGAATGTTAGCATATTTATGAAAGATAAAAAACATAAATACCTCATTTACATAAGTATTCAGACCTTTTGCTATGAGACTCAAAATTGAGCTGCGGTGCATCCTGTTTCCATTGATCATCCTTGAGATGTTTCTACAACTTGATTGGAGTCCACCTGTGGTAAATTCAATTGATTGGACATGATTTGGAAAGGCATACACCTGTCTATATAAGATCCCACAGTTGACATTGCATATCAGAGCAAAAACCAAGCAATGAGGTCGAAGGAATTGTCCGTAGAGCTCCTAGACAGGATTATGTCGAGGCACAGATCTTGGGAAGGGTACCAAAACATTTCTGCAGCATTGAAGGTCCCCAAGAACACAGCGATCTCCATTATTATTAAATAGAAGAAGTTTGGAACAACCAAGACTCTTCCAAGGTCTGGCCGCCCAGTCAAATTGCGTATTCGGGTGAGTTTGCCAAAAAGCACCTAAAGGACTCTCAGGTCATGAGAAACAAGATTCTTTGGTCTGATGAAACCAACATTGAACTCTTTGGCCTGAAAGCCAAAGAGTGTGTCACGTCTGGAGGAAACCAGGCACCGCTCACTACCTGGCCAATACCATCCCTACGGTGAAGCGTGGTGGTGGCAGCATCATGCTGTGGGAATGTTTTTCAGCGGAAGGGACTGGGAGACTAGTTAGGATCGAGGGAAAGATGAACGGAGCAAAGTACGGAGAGATCCTTGATGAAAACCTGCTCCAGAGCGCTCAGGACCTCAGATTGGGGCGAAGGTTTACCTTCCAACAGGACAACGACCATAAGCACAGAGCCAAGACAACTCAGGAGTGGCTTCGGGACAAGTCTCTGAATGTCCTTGATTGGCCCAACCAGATCCCGGACTTCAACCCGATCGAATATCTCTGGATAGACCTGAAAATAGCTGTACAGCAACGCTCCTCATCCAACCTGACAGAGCTTGAGGGAATCTGCAGAGAAGAATAGGAGAAACTATCCGAATGAAATTCCTTTCAATCTTTTACCCAGATTTTAGCAGAGATGCAAATTTAAGTTTCTTTAAAAAAAGAAACACAGACCGCTCAAGAGGAATGCTTCGATATGCAGAAAAATATGCATTTTTTTTGTGTGGGTGCTAGAGGTCGGAAACGCCTGATGGCAGACACACACAGCACCATATGTCGTGGGGAGCAGCACCCATAAGAATGCCAGTAGACGGATTTGCACTCATACGAGCAACAAATGGAATACATTAATACTGAAACAAAAAGTCTGCTATCTTGGCCTCCTTTATCTAGGTATAAAAGAGACTCAGCACTGAGATGTTTCCGTGCCTGGGTTTGTGACGTCTGTTCTGTACGGATATGAATATGGATCTGAACGTTTGAGAGTTCTGGAAAGTATTTTGGGAGTTCTCTATGGTATTATTTACTGAAGGAAGTTAACCAGAAATGACAGGAAGCTACTTCCACGTTCTGAACAAACACGGTTCTCCTAAAACAGTTCATCATAGTAGCATCAAAGCATTTTCTATGAACATTTGTCTCCTGCACCACCACGCCTTAATTCTTATTCCTCTGACAATATACCAAAATACCTGTACATGTCATCATCGCAGCGCGACCACGGGGACTAAAACGTACTTGTGCGCCGTGATACAATGGTGGGAATGGCACATTATGGCCGGTGGTATTAAATCCTGCACATTTATTTCATCCTGGAGGAATTAGCGAGAAAAACATTCAATTGAACACATATAAATGAAGTGAGGGGAGCTTTTGTAAACCTTCCTACCGTTTGGCCTGTTCGTCATCTTGCATTACCGTGGCAACGTTAATCAGGGTCAAAGTCAGTTGTGTTTGTGTACAGGTTGAGGAAGAGTTATGAAGGTTATTCACATTTTTAATGTATTCAAATATTCTACATATAAAAATTCATGGTAATATATTCATATACAATATCTAGTTTGCTATTGCATTCAGAGGGTATGAAATTGGCATTCATGTTGTCTCCGGTCCAACTGTATCTCATGACTATGGAAAGTAGAGTGCGGTCTTATCATATGATAAATGGGTAGTGAATCAGTCTCTTCTATTGATGCTCCTCTTCCACCGTTTTTACTTCCCTTTGCTGCAATACACACAGCAGCCACATGGGGGCGGTCGCGAGACAGCCAATTGTCCTTGTCTCGTTTTCACTAAACACTAGGCTGGACCTTTCTTTCAGTATATTCTATGAGCCAGCTGCCAGACGCGTATTGCAAAGACTAATTAAGATGGATTTCCGAGATAACATAATTAATATTGAAATGGTGGTATAGTTTGAAATTACGTAAAATTAGGTGGAAATGAAATACATTTTACTTTATTCAGACCGTCTGCTATTGTCTTTTGTCCATAAATTAATTTGCAGTCAGAGAGAGAGAGAGAGGGAGAGAGGAAGTAACAAGAGATCATGGGAGAAAAAAAGAGACATTAAATTTATGCAATGAAATCATCATATGTATCTCAACCTGCACCTTGGTGACAAACCAGTGTTTTGTACCTTGTCCTGTTCGTGTCTTACATTCCCTCTCCAGGTGTTGCTTTAGATTTCATCCCAAATGGCACCCTATACCCTACATAGTGCACGTCTTTTAACCAGGGCCTATAAGGCTCTGGTCAAAAGTAGTGCACTATTTAGGAAATACGATGGCATTTGGGATGAAGACATAATGTATTCTGCATTGCCTTTGGACTCTCCGGTAATCCTCAGTCACACAGAAAGTGAATTATTTGACCACCCAATATGGCACCGTTTGCTTCTATAGCCTATCTCTCTAAATACCTGAATAAATTCAAACATATGGGGACTAGAGAACCCGTTAGGAGAAGTGTGGAGATATGCTGCAGCTTCCCAAATGGTACCCTATTCTCTATATAGTCCACTTATTTTGACAAGAGCCCATGGGGAATAGGATGCCATTTGGGATGCGGACATAAAATGTATTGTAGAGACAATATTGTTCCCTCAGCCAAGTGATTCAGGCATTCCAAGGTGAAATTGAGGTCTCACGTCATCATACGGTCATACACTGTCCCCAATATCTCTCTCTCTTACTGTTGCGTTTGCTAGGTAGCAAACCTGGGGGTGGAAGAGAGATGGGGATTTTGGGAAGCTGCCGAGAGAGAGTGTGTGGCGTATGATGAATGAGATAGTTAGAAAAGCTGTGAATTCATGGATGTGAATGCAGGCCATCCATTTGTCTTGTCCTCAAGGGCATCATCTTTCCAGGGCCTGATGATCTGGAATGGGGCTTATGGGGATCGGATCCGCGGCCACCTGTGGACATCCAGGTTATGCATCCCAAATGTCATGCTATTCCCTGTATAGTGCACTACCTTTGACCAGAGACCTGTAGGACATAGTGTACCACTTGGAACACATGCAGGGTCTCTGCCCCGTGAAAAGCCACCGTGGCCAGCCTGCAGCGTGTTAAGCAACAATGAATTAACAGGGTGTTTATAAAGTCTGTTAATGCCCATGTATTAATGGGGAGGCCAAGAGGTGGAGGGAAACGATTCTGTTCATAAATTAACACTGTGTCACTACATAATATACCACCTTGCATTAGAGTAGCTGTTTATAATGCTACCTACTTGAGATGAGAGGTGCTGTACTGTGCTGCAGTAAACTAATTACTTAATACAGTGTTAAAACATTAAGAAACACATAAACAAACCAAGTCACACAAGTCACATATTTTACAATTGGTGTTAAAATCACTCCATTGCCACTTGATTAAATGACTTAAAATCTGATGACCTGTTACATGCTGCTCAACAGTGGCACTGTGGCGGGGTGTCCGTCAAGACAAGCTGGTCATAACAACCCATTGTCCTTTAGGGTTTTAGGGCCTCTGTCGCCTTAGGCTTTCTGTTTGAGAAGTGGTTCAGCCCTGGGCCTATTTTCACAGTTGATGGGGGAAATATGAAACATTGATGATGCTTAACTCACCAAGGTGAATCGGAAGGAGTTAGATTATAATATTGAAACTCTCAATAGAGATGCACAGTATCTTTAAACATTCACATCACCTTAGTCTGCTGTTTGCATGCAGACCTGGAACGAAAGGAAGTTATTGATGGAGTTAGTGAGTTGTTAGTAGGGAACTGGGAGTGTGTTGATGATGATGAGAGTTAGTAAGTTATTAGTAAAAAGGGAACTAGGAAGTATATTGATGATTAATTAATGAAATTAAGTAAGGGAACTAGGAAGTGTATTGTCAATGTGTGATGGGAATTAAAGTGAGTTATTAGTAAAGGAACTGGGAGTGTAATGTGTGTGGATGGTTAATGAGAACTGTGAGTGTGTTGATGTGTGATGAGTTAGTAGGGAACTGTGAGTGTATGTTGATGATTGGTGGGAACTGGTGTGTTATGATGATTGATGAGTTAAAGAAACTGGGAGTGTGTTGATGATGAAAGTTGGTAGGGAACTGAGTGTGTTGATGATGATGAGTTCGTAGGAACTGGGGTGTTGATGATGATGAGTTAGTGAGTTGTTAGTAGGGAACTGGGAGTGTGTTGATGATGAGGAGTTAGTAAAGTTGTTAATAGGGAACTGGGAGTGTGTTGATGAGTTAGTGAGTTTGTTAGTAGGGAACTGGGTAATATTAATGATGATGAGTTAGTGAGTTGTTAGTAGGGGAACTGGGAGTGTGTTGATGATGATGAGTTAGTAAATTGTTGTAGGGAACTGGGTAGTGTGTTGATGATGATGATGAGTTAGTGAGTTGTTAGTAGGGAACTGGGAGTATGTTGATGATGATGATGAGTTAGTAAGTTGTTAGTAGGGAACTGGGGGTATATTAATAATGATAAAAGTTAGTGAGTTGTTGGTAGGGGCGCTGGGGTGTGTTGATGATATTAGGAGTTAGTGAGTTGTTGGTAGGGGAACTGGGGTGTGTTGATGATAATAATAATATTAATAGTATGGAACTGGGAGTGTTGATGAGGAGGAGGAGTTAGTGAGTTAATAAGGGAACTAAGTGTGTTGATGATGATGATGAGTTAGTGAGTTGTTAGTAATAACTGGGAGTGTGTTGATGATGATGATGATGAGGTTATGAGTTGTTAGTAATGGAACTGGGAATTAATGTTTGATGATGAGGAAGTTAGTGAGTTGTTTCTAGGGAACTAGGACTGTGTTGATGATGAATTAGTGAGTTGTTAGTAGGGAACTGGGGAGTGTGTTATAATATTAAATTAGTGAGTTATTAATAGGGAACTGGAAATGTGTTGATGATGATGAGTTAGTGAGTTGTGTAGTAGGGAACTGGGAGTGTGTTGATGATGAGGTTAATGTGAGTTGTTAATAGGGAACTGGGAGTGTGTTGATGATGATGATGTAAATTAAGTGAGTTGTTAGTAGGGTAACTGGGAGTGTGTTAATAATGATGAGTTAGTGAGTTGTTAGTAGGGAATAGTGTGTTGATGATTAAGTTAGTGGGTTGTTAGTAAAAACTAGGAGTATATATGATAAGTTAGTAAATTTGTTAATAGGGGAACTAAAAATTTATTGACAATAATAATGTGTGAGAAAAGTATGAGTTGTTAATAGGGAACTAGTGTGTTATTATAATAGATATTAATGCGCAAGTTATTACAGGGAACAAGATTATGTTAATGTGATGATGATGATGAAGTTAGTGAGTTGTTAGTAGGGAACTAGGAAGTGTGTTAATGAGAGGGAATTAGTAAAGTTGTTAGTAGGGAACTAAGTGTGTATTAATGAATAATGAAGAAGTATGTAAATTATTAGTAAAGAAACTAGGAAGTAATATTAATGAAGAAGAAATTAGTAAAGTTATTAGTAAGAACTAGAAGTATATTAATAATGTAAGAAGGAAATTAGTAAATTATTAGTAAAGAACTAGGAAGTAGTATTAATGAAGAAGAAATTAAGTAAATTATTAATAAAGAACTAGAAGTATATTAATGATAATGAAGAAATTAAGTAAATTATTAATAAAGAGAACTAGAAGTATGTTATTAATAATAATGATAAATTAGTAAATTATTAATAGAAACTAGAAATGTAATAATAATGATAAATTAAGTAAATTATTAATAAAGAACTAGAAGTATATTATATAATGAAATTAAATGAAATTATTAATAAAGAACTAGGAAGTATATTAATAATGTAATAAATTAAATGAAATTATTAGTAAAGAACTAAGAAATATATTAATAATATGTAAATTAAGTAAGTTGTAGTAAGAGAACTAGGTGTGTTGTTGATGATGCCAATGATGATGAGTTAGTAAATTTGTTAGTAGGGGAACTGGAAGTTTGGTGATAATAATAATGATTAATGTAAAGTTGTTAGTATGGAACTGGGAGTTGTTAATAAAGATTAAATAAATTATTAATAGGGAACTAAAGGTATTAATATTAGGGAGGAAGATTAATGAGGTATTAAGAAAACTAGAATTATATTGATCAAGGGATAATAATGATATTAATGTAGGGAACTAAATTTATTAATGACTAGGAGTGTGAGTTGTTAGTAATTAAGTAAATTATTAATATGAAAGGAAGGAAATATAGTAATTAATAATAGGAACTGGGAGTGTGTTGATGAGGAGGAGGAGTTATAGGTTGTTAGTAGGGAACTGGGAGTGTAATAATGATGATAATAAATTAAATTGGTTGATTAAATAAGAGGAACTAGGAAATTGATGATGAAGAATTTAATGAGTTGTTAGTAGGGAACTAAGAAGTATTATTAATGATTGAAAATTAGTAAATTATTAATAGAGAACTAGAAATGATATTAATAATAAATTAATAAGATTATTAGTAAAGAACTAAGTATATTAATAATGTAATGAATTAATAAGTGTATAATAAGAACTAGTTAATATTGTTAATGTAATGATTAATTAAGAAACTAGTAAGATATTATTAATAGAAATAGTAAGTTATTAATGAAAATTAAGTAAGATATTAATGTAAATTAAGTAATATTAAGAGACTAGTATATATTAATAATAATAGAATTAAGTAAATTATTAATAAAGAACTAGAAATATATTAATAATATTAAAATTAAGTAAATTTATTAATAAAGAACTAGGAAATATATTAATATGTAATGTAAATTAAGTAAATTATTAATAAGAGAACTAGGAAGTAATATTAGTAATATATGTAATAAATTAAGTAAAATTATTAATAAAGAACTAAAGTATATTAATAATAATATAATAAGTTAGTAAGTTATTAAGTAAAGGGAACTGGGGAGTATATTGATATGATAATAAATTAGTAAGTTATTGAAAATAGGGGAACTAGGGAGTATATTAATAATAATGATGATGAGTTAGTAAATTATTAATAAAAACAAAATATATTTAAATTAAGTTAGTAAGTTGTTAGTAGGGAACTAGGACTGTGTTAATAATATGGTTGATAGTTGTTTAAGGTAAATTATTAATAGGAAGGAGTTAGTAGTTGTTTCTAGGGAACTAGGACTGTGTTGAAATTAAATGAGATTATTAGTAAGGAAACTAGAACTGTATTGATGATAAGTTAGTGAGTTGTTAGTAAAAGAACTAGGAAATATGTTGATAATGAGGGAGTTAGTAAATTTATTTCTAAAGAGAACTGGGGTGTGTGATTGATAATGAGTGAGTTGTTAAAGAGGAACTAGGAAATTGATGATGATGAGTTAGTAAGTTGTTAGTAGGGAACTAAGATATATTAATGATGATGAGGAGGAGTTAGTAGGTTATTAGTAATAAGTAATGGCTAAATTAAGTTAGAATTATTAATAAAGAACTACAAGGAAGTATATTATGATAATGAATAGTTAGTAAATTTATTAAGAAAACTAGTGTGTATAATTATTAATTAGTAGGGAATTTATCCAATAAAAGAACTAGAAATATGTTAATATTAATGTAAATTAGTAAATTATTAGTAGGGAACTAGGAGTGTGTTGATGATGAAGTTAGTAAAGTTGTTAGTAAGAACTAAGTATTAATGATTAAATTAGTAAAGTTGTTAGTAGGGAACTGGGAGTGTGTTGATGAGGTAAAGTTAGTAAGATTGTTAGTAGGGGGAAACTGTATTGATAATGATAAGTTAGTAAATTATTAATAGGAACTGGGAAATGTGTATTATGTGAAGTTGTGAAAAATTTAATTATTAATAACTAAGATGTTATTATTAATGTGAATAAATTAGTAAATTTATTGAAGATGAGGAGGAAGTTAGTGAGTATGTTTAATAGGACTGTGTTGATGAGTTAGTAAATTTATTAGTAAGGGAACTAGGAAGTGTGTTGATGATAAATTAAATGAGGTTGTTAATAGGGAACTGGAGTGTGTTGATGATAAATTAGTAAATTATTAATAACTGGGAAATGTTGATGATGATGATAGTTATAGTTAAAGGGAACTAGTAAATTAAATTGTGGGTTATTAATAAGAAACAGGAGTGGAAATGATAGGTTGTTAATAATGCAATATTTAATAATAAATTAATGAAGAGTTATTAATAGGGAACTGGGAGTATATATTAATAATATTAGTAAGGATTGTGTAAGGAACTAATAATAATAATAATAATACATTAAATGAGGAGAAATTTATTAACAAGTAAGGAACTAGGACTGTGAAACAGTTAGTGAAGTTGTTGATTAAGAACTAAGTATATTAATAATAATAATAGAATTAAGTAAATTATTAATAAAGAACTAAAGTAATATTAATAGTAATAATAAATTAAGTAAATTATTAATAAAGAACTAGGAAGTATATTAATAATATTAATAAATTAAGTAAATTTATTAAGTAAAGAACTAGGAATATGTTAATAATGAAGAATTAGTAAATTATTAATAAGAACTAGGAAGTAATATTATTAATGTTAATGAAATTAGTAAATTTATTAATAAGAACTAAGTATATTATTAATAATAATAAATTAAGTAAATTATTAATAAAGAACTAAGAATATTAATAATATGTAATGAATTAGTAAATTATTAATAAAGAACTAGGAAGTATATTAATAATATAATGAAATTAAGTAAATTATTAATAAAGAACTAAGAATATATTAATAATATGTAAATTAAGTAAATTATTAATAAAGAACTAGAAGTATATTAATAATAATGAAATTAGTAAATTATTAATAAGAACTAAATAATATTAAGTGGAATGAAAAATTAGTAAATTTATTAAGTAAAAACTAGGAAGATATATTAATAATAATAATAAATTAGTAAATTTATTAAATTAAAGAACTAGGAATATATTATTAAATTAATAAGATTAATAGATAATAATAATAATAAGTAATAATTTTGGAAGAATAAATTAAAAAATTAATAAAAACTAAAAATAATATTAATAATAATAATAAATTAGTAAATTATTAATAAAAAGTAAACATGTTAATAATATTATTAATAAATTAATAAAAATATTAATATATTAATAATAAGTACAATTATTTATTGTTAATAACTAATAAATATGGAATAATAATAAAAATAAATTAGTAAATTATTAATAAAAACTTAAAATAATATTAATAATAAAAAATTAAATAAATATTAGTAAAAAATAAATATATTAATAATAATAAATTAGTAAATAATAATGTAGAACTAGAAGTATATTAATATTAATAAATTAAGTAAATTATTAGTAAAGAAACTAGGAAGTATATTATATAATAATAAATTAGTAAATTATTAATAAAGAACTAGAAAGTATATTAATGTAATGATAAATTAAGTGAAGTTATTAGTAAAGAACTAGGAAATATATTAATAATGAATAATAAATTAAGTAAATTATTAATAAAGAACTAGAAGTATATTGATAATGATAGTAAATTAAGTAAGTTATTAATAAGAGAACTAGGAAGTATATTATTAATGAATAAATTAAATAGAGATTATTAATAAAGAACTAGGAAGTATATTATTAATAATAATGTAAATTAGTAAATTATTAATAAAGAACTAGGAAGTATATTAATAATAATGAATAAATTAGTAAGATTATTAATAAAGAACTAGAAGTATATTAATAATAATAAATTAAGTAAATTATTAATAAAGAACTAGGAAGTATATTATTAATGATAATAAATTAAGTAAATTATTAATAATAGGCTTAAGTATATTATTAATAAGGTAAGTAAATTATTAAGCAAAACTAAAGAAATGTGTGTGTGTGTGTGTCGTTAATAAGTTAATAAAAATTAAGTAATATTATTAATATTAAACACTAGGAAATATTAATAATAACAGTATATTATTAATATTAAATTAAAAATTATTAATAAAGAACAAGGAAATATATTAATAATATTAAATTAAATGAAGTGTGTAAAAACAGGAAATATATTAATAATAATAATAATTAATAAAAATTAATAAATTATTAATAAAAATACAAAAATATATTAATAAATAAATTAAATTATTAATAAAAACTAAAAATATAATAATAATAATAATAATATTAATAATTATTAATAATTATTAATAAAATATATTAATAATAATAATAATATTAATATTCAATAAATTAAATAATTATTAATAAAGAACTAAGAAGTATATTAATAATAATAATAAATTAGTAAATTATTAATAAAGAACTAGGAAGTATATTAATAATAATGTAAATTAAGTAAGATTATTAAGTAAAGAACTAGAAGTATATTAATAATAATGTAAATTAGTAAATTATTAGTAAAGAACTAGGAAGTAATATTAATAATAATAGTAAATTAGTAAATTATTAATAAAGAACTAGAAGTATATTATTAATATAATAATAAATTAGTAAATTATTAGTAAAGAACTAGGAAGTATATTAATAATGAATGAAATTAGTAAATTATTAATAGAGAACTAGAAGTATATTATTAATGATAATGTAAGTAAATTATTAATAAAGAACTAGAAGTATATTATTAATGATAATGAAATTAGTAAGTTATTAAGTAAAGAACTAGAAGTAATATTAATAATGAATGAAATTAAGTAAATTATTAATAAAGAACTAGAGATATATTAATAATAGTAATAAATTAGTAAAAGTTATTAGTAAAACTAAGTATATTATTAATGTGTGTAAATTAAGCTAAATTGTTAAAGAACTAGGAAATATGTTATTATTAAATAAATTAAGTAAATTTATTAGTAAAGAGAACTAGGAAATGTAATAATCCCAATAATAGTAAGAATAAATTAAATAGGAAATTTATTAATAGTAACTAGAATTAAGTAAATTTATTAATAAACACTAATAATAATATTAATAATATTAAAGAAATGTAAATTATTAAAAACAAAGGAAATATGTTAATAATAATAAATTAGTAAATTATTAAAGAACACAAGGTATGTTAATAATGCATTAATGAAATTAAGTAAATTATTAATAGTAAACTAGAAGTATATTTAATGGGAATTAGTAAATTATTAGTATAGAACTAAGTATATTATTAATAAATAAATTAGTAAATTATTAATAAGAACTAAGACGCTATATTAATAATAATAATAATTAGTAAATTATTAATGAGAACTGGGAAATATGTTATTAATAATAAATTAGTAAGTTATTAGTAGGGAACTGAGAATATATTAATATTAATGGAAATTAGTAAATTATTAATAAAGAACTAGGAAGTATGTTAATATTAAGGAAATTAGTAAATTATTAATAAGAACTAGAAAATATTATTAATATAAATTAGTAAATTTATTAATGAGAACTAAGTATGTTATTAATAATAATAAATTAAATAAATTATTAATAAAGAACTAAAGTATATTTAATAATAATAATTAATAAATTATTAAGCCAAAGAAACTAAACTATTATAATATGGGAATTAGTAATGTGTAATAAAACTAAGTATATATTAATAATAAGTAAATTTATTAATAGAATAATAATTAATAAATTAAGTAAATTATTAATAAATTAAAAATATATTATAATAATAAATTAATGTAAATTATTAATAAAGAACTAAGTATGTTAATTAATAATAATTAAATTAGGAGTAAATTTATTGATAATGAACTAAAATATATTAATAATAATAATAATAAATTATTAATAAAACTAGGAAGTATATTATAAAATAAATTAGTAAATTTATTAATAAAGAACTAAGAAATATATTAATAATAATAAAAATTAAAGTAAATTATTAATAATAAAACAAAGTATATTAATAATATTAAATTAATTAGTAAATTATTAATAAGAAACTAAATTATATTAATAATAATAATAATAATTAATATTATTAATAATAAATAATAAATTAAATTAGTAAATTATTAATAAAGAAACAAAGTATATTAATAAATTAATATTAAATTAGTAAATTATTGTAAAAACAAAAGTATATAATAATATTAAATAAATTAGTAGAATTATTAATAAAACTAGAACTATATTAATAATAGAAAAATTAGTAAATTATTAATAAAGTAAATTATTAATAAAGAAACAAAGGAAGTATATTAATAACTAAGTATATTGCATTAAAGTAAGAATTATTAATAAGAACTATGAAATATATTAATAATAATAATAAATTAAGTAAATCATTAATAAGAACTAAATATATTGATATTAATAAATTAAATAAAAATTAATGAGAACTAGGAAAATATTAATATTAAATTAAGTAAATTTATTATTAAAAAGAACTGGAAATATATTATTATTAATTATAAATTAAAGTAAATTATTAATAAAGAACTTTAAGTATATTATTAATTAAATTAATTAGTAAATTGTTAAAAAGAACTAGGAAGTAATTTATTATTAATATTAAATTAGTAAATTTATTATACAAAGAGAAAAAGTATATTAATAATAATAATATTAAATTAATAATTTATTAAGCAAAAACAGAACTATATTAGTAAGATGAGTTAGTGAATTATTAATAAAGAACTGGGAGTGTGTTAATATGAGGAGGAGGAGTTAATAAGTTATTTCTAAAGGGACACTAGAAATATATTATTGTTAATAAATTAATGAGTTATTAATAGAGAACTAAAAGTATGTTGATGATGATAAGTTAGTGAGTTATTAGTAAAGAACTAGGAAGTATGTTAAATAATTAGTGATTAAGTTAGTAAATTATTATGATGAGTTAAGTTATATGTGAGAATAATAATTAAATAAATTAGTAAGTTATGTGTAAATAATAGGAAATATTATTAATATTAAAGGAATAATAATAAAAGGTATTAATGAGAACTAGGAAATATATTAATTAATAAATTAATAAATTATTAATATAATAGAACTAAGATATATTAATATTAATAAGTTAAGTAAATTATAAATGAGAACTAAATAATTAATAAAAATAATAATAATAATAATAAATTAAGTAAATTATTAATAAAAATTAAAAATATATTAATAATAATAATAAATAATAAATTAATAAATTATTAATAAAAACTAAAATATATTAATAATAATAAATTAAATAAATTATTAATAAGAACTAAAGTATAATAATAATAAATTAAGAAATTAAATTATTAATAAAAACTAAGTATATTAATAATTATAATAATAATAAATTAAATTAATAAATTATTAATAAAAACTGGAATAATAATAATAATAATAATAAATTAATAAAGTGCTAATAACTAAAGAACTAAGTAATATTAATGACAATAATAAATTATTAAATAAGTAAATTAATAAAAAAAAACTAGGAAATATATTAATAATAATAAATTAATAATAATAATAAATTAATAAATTATTAATAAAAACTAGTAGAATAATAATAATAAATATTAATAAATTAATAATTATTAATAAAGAACTAGTTAAAATAATATTATTAATATTAAATTAGTAAATTATTAATAAAACAAATATTATAATAATATTAAATTAGTAAATTAATAATAAAACTCTAAATATAATTAATAATAATAAATTAAATTATTAAAAGAACACTAAAATAATAATTAAAAAAGAAATTAAGTAAATTAAAAATAATAAGTATGAATAATAAAGATAAAAAATAATAAATTATTAATAAAAACTTAAAAATAATATAATAATTAAAAAATTAGTAAAAATTATTAATAAGAAATAAAATATATTAATAATAATAAATTAAATTAATAAATTATTAATAAAGAATAAAATATGTAATAATATTAAATATAAATTATTAATAAAAATTAAAGTATATTATTAATAAAAGGTAAATAACTAGTAAATATAATAAAAATAATAAATAATTAAAAAATATAATAAATTAATAATAAATTATTAATAATAAAATTAAATAATAATAACTATTAAATAATAATAAATTAAAATTAAGTAAGCAAAAAATAAAATATGGAATAATAATAATAAATTAGATTAAATATTAATAAAAGAATAAAGTAAATTAATAATAATAAAATAATAATAAAAATTAGGAAATATAAAATTAAAAAAAATAATTAATAAATTAAATAATAATAAATTAGAAGTATATTAAATAATAATAATAAAATAAAATAATTAATAATAAAAATTAATGTATTATTAAATATTAATAATAAATTAAATAAATTATTAATTAAAACAAAGTCATATAATAATTAAAATAATAATTAAATAAATTAATAATAAGGTAAATAATACTATGTTAAAAAATATCGATTAAATTAAATAAATTAATAATATAAAATTAAATATATTAATAAAATAATAATAAATTAAAATAATATTAATAAAAATTATAAAGTATATAATAATATTAATAATAGAATTAAATAAAGTTAATAATAAAAACAAAATATATTAATAATAAATATTAGTAAATTAAATAATAAATAAATATATTATTAATATTAATAATAATAAATTAAGTAAATTATTAATGAAATTTAAATATATTAATAATAATAATAATAATTAAATACCATTTATTAATAAAAACTAAAGTGTATTAATAATAATAATAATAATAAATTTAAAATAAATTATTAATACAAAAATAAATATATTAATAATAATAATAAATTAATAAGTCATTAAGCAAAAATAAGTATAATAATAATAATAATAAATTAATAAATTATTATTAAAAACTAAAAGGTAATGTTAATAATAATGATAATAATAAGTGAGTCGTTAGTAGGGGAACTAAAAATAAATATATTAATAATAATAATAAATTAATGAGTAATTAATATTAAAACAAAATATATTAATAATAATGATGAGTTAAATAGGTTGGTAGTAAGGAACTGGGAGTATTTAATAATAATAATAAGTTATAAGTTATTAAAGGGGAACTATATTAACTGTGTTGATAATAATAATAATTAATATAGTTGTTAATAAGGAACAAAGTTTGTGTAATAATGTGATGTAAATTATTAATGTTGTAAGGAACTAATAATAATAATAATAATAATAATAATAAATTAATAAGTTATTAATAAAAACAAGTGTGTTATTAATGTGAAGAAATATTGGTAAATTTATTGTAAAGAACAAGTATTAATAAGTAATGAAAAATGTAAATTATTATATTAACTAGGATAATGTTGATAAATAATAAATTAGTAAGTTATTGAAGAACAGGAAGTATGTGAAAATATAATAAATTTATTATTAATAAAAAGAACTAAGTGTATATTAATAATAGTTAAGTAAAGTTATTATTAAGAACTAGGAAGTAATTAATAATAAAGGAAAATTAGTAAATTTATTAATAGGGAACTAAGTATATTAATAATATAATAATGAATTATGAGTTATTAATAGGGAACTAGAAGTATATTAATAATAATAATAAATTAAATAAATATTAATAAAACTAAAGGATATAAGATTAAAATAATAATAAAATTAAATAATAATTATTAATATTAATTAACTAAATATATTAAATAATAATAAATAAATTAATATAAATTATTAATAAAATAAAATAATATATTAAAATAAAAATTAAAATAATATAATGAATAATAAAGTGCATATTAATGAAGAAGACTAATAATAAATTAAATAATAATAAATTAAAAATAATTAATATAATTAAATTAAAAATTAATAATAAAATAAATAAATAATAATAATTAAAAGAATAAATTAAATATTAATAAAAATAATAGATATAAAATAATAATAAGGTAAATTAATAAATTATTAATAAACTATAATAATAAATTAAATAATAATAATTAAATTATAAAGGTAAATAATAATAAATTATGTTAATAATATAAAATTAATAAATTAAATAATAAAAACTTAAGGAAATAATATTAAATAAGAAGAAATATAATAAATTAAAAATAATAACTAAGTATAATAATAATAAAATATTAATAAATTAGTAAATTAATAATAAAAACTAAAATATTAATAATAGTAATAATAATAATAAGACAACAAAATTAAATATTATTAATGCAATAAAGAAAATTAAATAAATTATTAAAAATAATATATTAATAATAATGAAAATTAAAGTAAATTATTAATAAGAAAATAATAAATATTAAATAAATAATAAATTAAGTAATTAAAATAAGGAAATAAAAATAAATATAATAATATTAATAAATTAGTAAATTATTAATAAGTTAAAAATATATTAATAATAATAATAATAATAATAATAATAAATTAAATAATAATAAAATTAATAATAAAAATTAAAATAATTAATAATATATAATAATAAATTAAATTAATAATAAATTATTAATAAAACACTAAAATATAATAAATAATAATAAATTAAATAATAAATGATAAATAATAATAAGATAGGAAATATGTTAATAATAATTAAAATTAATAAGTGTAAATAATAAAAGGAGTAAAAATAATAATAATAAATTAAATGTAAAATATAATAAAAAAAGACTATATTAATAATAATTAATAAATTAAGTAAATTATAATAAGAAAATTAAATATATAATAATAATAATAAATTAATAAATTAAAAGTAAAGTGGAATTAAGAAGTCGTTAATAATAATAATAATTAAAAAATAATAATAAATTAAAAATAAATTATAATAATAATAATAATAATAAGATTAAAATAATTAAAATATAAAGTAATAATATTAATAATAATAATAAATTAATAAATTATTAATAAAAATAATATATTAATAATAATAATAAAATAATAAATAAATTAATAAAAATTAAAAATATTATTAATAATAATAAATTAATAAAATTATTAAATAATAAAAAATTAATAATAATAATATAATTAATAATAATAAATTAAATAATAATAATAAATGGTAAACTTAATAATAATAATTAAAAATATTAATAAATTCAAAATATAATAAAATAAAAATTAATAAATTAAATAATAAAAATAAGTAAAATAATAGTAAGTGGAATTATTAAGTCAAATAATAATATTAAAAATATCCGTAAAAAGTGGAACCAATAATAATAAATTAATAAATTTATTAATAATAAATTAATATTAAATTAATAATAATAAATTAAGGTAAATTTAATAATAAATAGTTAATTAATAATAAATTAAAATAATAATAAATTAAATAATAATAAATTAATAATAAATAAATTAATAAATATAATAATAGGATTAATAATAAATAAAATAATAATAATAAATTAATAATAAATTAAAATTAATAATAGGAATGGAATAATAAATGGATTAATAAATTAATTAATAAATAATAAAATATTAATAATAAGTGGAATAAATAAAAAATAAGATTAATAATAATAAGTGGAATAATAATAAAAAAATAATAATAAATTAATAATAAATGACTAAGTGGAATATTAAAATAAAAAATAAATAATAATTAAATAAATAAGTTAAAATAGTATTAATAATAAATAAATAAGTGGAATAGTAAATTAAATAATAAATAAATATTAATAATAATAAATTAATAATATTAATAAATTAAAATAATATTAATAATAAAAATATTAATAATTAAATAATAAATAAATTAAATAATAATAAGTTAATAATAAATAATAGATAATATTAATAATAAAATTATTAATAATAATAATAATAAATTAATAATAATAAATTAAATATATTAATAATAATAATAAATTAAATATTATTAAATAAAAATAAATATAATATTAATAATATTAATAAAATAAAAATAATAATAAATTAAATATAATAATAGACAAGTAATATAATAATAAAATTAAATAAATTATTAATGGAATAATAATAAATATTAATAATAAAAATAATAAATTAAATAAAAATAAAGTATAAATAATAATAATAAATTAATAAAGGTATGGAATAAAAATAAATAATTAATAATAATAATAATAATAATAATTAAATAATAATAAAAAGTTAATAATAAATAAATTAATTATTATTAATAAAAACTAAAATATATTAATAATAATAATAAAGTTAGTAATTATTAATATAATTAATAATAATTAATAATAATAAATTAAGTAAATTATTAATAAATAAAGGAAGTATAATAATAATAATAATAAATTAGTAAATTTATTAATAATAATAAAGTAAAAAATAATATTAATAATAATAATAATAATAAATTAATAAATTTAATAAAAATTAAATAATTTATTAATAATAATAATAATTATTAAATTATTAATTAAATAAGTAATTATTAATAATATAATAATGGAATTAGTAAATTATTAAAAGCCAAGTAAAATATATTAGTATAATAATAATAATAATAATAAATTATAAATTATAAAAAACAAGAAGTATATTAATAATAATAATATTAATAAATTAATAAGTTATTAATAAAACTAAATTTATTATAATAATAATAATAAATTAATATAAATTAATAATAAAAATAAAATAATAATAAATATTAAATTAAAAATTAAGTTATTAATAAAGAAACAAAGTGTTATTAAATATTAAATTAAATAAATTATTAAAAATAGAAACAAAGTATATTAATTAAATAATAGCTAAGATTAAAAATTATTAATAAAAAATCAAAGTATATTATTAATATTAATAAATTATAATAATAAATTAAAAATATTAATAAAACTAGGAAGTAATAATATTAATAATAAGAAATTAGTAAATTATTAAAATAAAATAAGATTAATATTAATAATAAAGAAGGATAAAGTAATAATAAATTAAATTATTAAAAAACTAGGAATAATAAATTATTAATAATGAAATAAATTAAGTAAATTATTAAAAGAACTAGGAAATATATTAATAATAATAATAAATTAAGTAAATTATTAATAAAGAACTAAAATATATTAATAATAATAAATTAATAAATTATTAAAAAATAGTAATAAGTAAAATATAATAATAAAAATTAGTAAGATTATTGTAAAACAAAAGGAAATATATTGTTAATAATAATAAATTAGTAAATTAAATAAAGAACTAAATAATAATAATATTAAAAATTAGTAAATTATTAATAAAGAAATAAAATATATTAATAATAATAAATTAATAAATTTATATAATAAAAACAAAGATATATTAATAATAATAATAATAAATTAGTAAATTAATAATAAAAACTAAAATATAATAATAATAATAATAATAAATTAATATTAAATTTATTAATAATAACTAAATTTATAAGAGTAAAATAATAATAAATTAAAATAATTATTAATGGAACTACAATTAATTAAAATAAATTAAATAATAATAATATTAATAATAATAAATTAAATAATAATAATTAGGAATGTAAATTAAATTAAGTAAAAAAAGTAATAATATTCAAATAATAATAAATTAGTAAGTTAATAATAAATTAAAATATTAATTAATAATAATTAAGTGTGCATTATTAATGAGTAAAACTAAGTATATTAATAATAATATAAAAATTAAATAAATTATTAAATAAGAACTGGAAGTATATAATTAATAGAAAATTAGATAAAAATAATAATAAAGTTAATAAGACTATATTAAATAATAATAAAAGTAAAATATTAATAATTAAAATAGAAATAAGATTATTAATAATAATAAATTAATAAATCGTTAAAAAATAAAATAGTAAATTAAATAATAATAAATTAAGTAAGTTATTAATAAATATTAATAAGTATAATTATTAATAATTAAATAATATAATAATTAAAAATACTAAGTATATTATAATAAAGATTAAATTAATAAATTATTAATAAAAATTAAAATAATAATAAATAAAAAATAATAAATTAATAAAGTTAATAATAATAAATTAAATAATAAGTATAAATAATAATAATTAAATTAAGGTAAAATAATAAAAAATTAAAGTATATTAATTAATAATAATAAATTAAAAATATTAATAAATTAAAAATAATATTAATAAATAAATAATATTAATAAATTAATAATAAATTAAAAATATGTTAATATTTTAATAATAAATTAATAAATTATTAAAAGTAATAATAGAAATTAAATAATAATAAAAATTAAATGTTAATAATAAAAACTTAAATATATAATAATAAAATAATAAATTGATGAGAAATTTATTAAGGTAAAAATAATAATAATATTAATAATAATAATAAAAATTAAGATTAAGTTATTAATAAAGAACTGGAAGACTATTATAATAATAAATTAAAAATTATTAATTAAAATAAGTAATGTTAAATAATAAAATAATAATAAATTAAATTTAAGATGGAACAAGGAATATGAGTGGAATATTAAAAATTAATAAATTAATATGCAGAAAACTAAAGTATAATAATTAATAATAATAATAAATTAGTAATTATTAATAAAGAAACTAAGTAATATTAAAAAATAATAATGCAATTAATAAAATAAGATTAAATAATAGAAGTAGGAATATAAGTATGTTAAAGGAATAAATTAGTAAATTATCAAGTGGAAAATAAGTAAAAATATTATTAATTAAATATGCTAAGTGGTAAATTATTAAAAATGAACTAGGAAATGTATTAATAATATTAATAATAATAAATTAGGTAAAATATTAATAGGAAAATAGTATTTAAAAATAATAATAATTAATAATAATAATAAATAAATTAATAAATTAAAAATATGAAGTTAGTAAGTTATTAGTAATAATAATAATGTAAATTAAATTAGTAAATTTATTAAAAGGAACTAAAGTATATTATTAAATAATAAAATTAAATAATAGTTATTAATGAGAACTAAATAATAAAAATAAATTAAATTAAAATTATTAATAAAGATTAAAAATTGTTAATATAAGAAAATTATAAGTTATTAATAAGGGAACTAAGTAATATTAATAATAAGAAAATTATAAATTATTAGTAGGGAACTAAAGAGTTAATATTAATAATAATAAATTAAATGAGTTATTAGTAATAATAGAAATAAGTAAATTGAATAATAATAATATTAAGTGAAATTATTAGTAGGGAACTAAGTATATTAATAATAATAATAAATTAAATAATAAATTATTAAATAAATTAAAATTTAAAAGTAATATTAATAATAATAATAAATTAAAAATAAATTTATTAATAAAAACTGGGTGACTATATTAAAAATATTAAATTAGTAAATTATTAATAAAAACTAAAAATATATTAATAAGAATATTAAATTAATAAATTATTAATAAGAACTAAATATATTAATAAAGGAAGAAGAAATTAAGTTAAATTATTAATAAAGAAAAAGTATAATAATTAAATAATAAATTAAGTAAATTATTAATAAAGTGGAAACTAGAAATAATAATAATAAATTAATATTAAGTAAAATTATTAATAAAAACTTTAAATATAAATTAATAATAATAATAATAAATTAAGAAAATAATTATTAATAAAAATTAAAAATAATAATAATAAAATAAATAATATTAATTAAATTATTAATAAGAACTAAAATATATTAATAATAATAAATTAAATTAATAATTAATAATAAAAAACTAAAAATATATTAATAATAATAAATTAAGTAAATTATTAAGCCAAATAACTAAAATATATTAATAAAATAATAATAAATTAATAATTAAATAAATAAAATATATTAATAATATTAATTAAGTAAATTTATTAATGAGAATAATAATATTATTAAATAATAAAATTAAATAAATATTAAGATAAAGAACTAATATGTTATATTAATAATAAATAAATTAAATATTAATATTAATAAATAAATAATAATAAAAACAAGAATATAATAATATAATAAATTAAGTAAATTATTAATAAAAACTAAGTATATTATAATATTAAATAATAAATTAAAATAATTATTAATAAATAATAATAAGTATTTATTAATAATAATAATAATATTTAAATTAATAATTATTAATAATAATAATAAATATATTAATATTAATAAATTAAATAAATTAATAATAAAAATTAAAATATATTAATAATAATAATAATAAATTAAGTAAATTATTAATAAAAACTAAAATATATTATAATAAAGATTAAATTAGTAAATTATTAGCGTAAAGGAACTAAATATATTAATAATAGAAAGAAATTAATAGTAAAATTATTAATAAAGAACTAGGAAGTATATTGATAATAATGAAAAATTAAGTAAGTTATTAATAGGGGAACTGGGAGTTATTAATAATAATAATAATTAAAATAGTTATTAATAATAAATTAAAGTAAATTATTAATAATGAATTAATAATTATTAATAATAAAGTATGTTAATAATAATAAATAAATTAGTAAATTATTAATAAGTGGAACTAAGTGTTATTAATAATATTATAAATTTAAGTAATAATATATTAATATAATAAAATTAAATTAATTAAATTATAATGAGAACTAGGAAGTGTGTTTAATGATAATCATTAATAAGTTATTAATAAGAACTAGGAATATAATTAAAAAAATTAGTAAATTATTAATAAAGAACAAAAGTATGTTAATAATAATAATAATTAAGTAAAGTTATTAGATAAACAAATGTATTAAATATGTAAATTTATTAAATTAAAATAATAAGTAAATTATTAATTAATAATATTAAATTAGTAAATTATTAATGAAATAGGAAGTTATTATTAATAAATAATAAGAAATTGTAAATTAATAATAAAGGGAACTAGGAAATTAAATAATAATATTAGTTATTAGTAAAGGTATAATATGTTAATTAATGAGAATTAGTGAAGTTATTATTAGAACAAGGTATATTGAATAATAAATGAAAGTTATTGTAAAGGAACTAGGAAGTATGTTATTAATAATAGGAGTGGAATATTAAAGTTATTTCTAAGAACTAGAGACTGTATTGTGTAAATAATATTAGTAAGTTATTATTAAGGAGAACTAGGAAGTGTATTAAAATAATAATAAATTAGTCAGTTATTAATAAGGAACTAAATAATAATTATTAAATTAGTAAATTTATTATAAAAATAATAATAATATTAAAAATAATAATAAAATTAAGTAAATTTATTAAATAAAAGTATATTATAATAATAATATTAAATTAAGTAAATTATTAATAAAACTAAAGTATATAATAATATTAATAAATTAAATAAATTATTAATAATAAACACTAAAAATATATTAATAATAATAATAATAAATTAAGTAAATTATTAATAAAAACTAAAAAATATAATAATAATAAATAATAAATTAAAAAGTTATTAAGTAGGGAACTGGAATAGTATATTAATAATAATAATGAGTTAAGTGAGTTGTTAATAGGGAACTGGGGTAATAATTAATAATAATAATAAATTAATAAAGTATAAAAACAGGAATATATTAATAATAATAATAAATTAAAATGATATTAATAAAAACAAAAATATAATAATAATAATAATAATAATAATAATAATAAATTAAATAAGTTATTAATAAAAATAAAATATATTAATAATAATAATAATAATAAATAAATTAAATTTTTAATAAAAAACTAAAAATATATTAATAATAATAATAATAATAAATTAAGTAGGTTATTGATTAAAGAACTAAAGTAAAATAATAATAATAAAATTGTGAGTTATTAAGAGGGGCATATAAAGTATGTTAATAATAATAAATTAATAAATTATTAATAAGAAACTAAAGTATATTAATAATAATAATGAATTAAGTAAGTTATTAATAAACAAAATATAGTAATAATAATAATAGAGGAAATTAATAATTATTAATAAGCGAATAGAAGTAATATTAATAATAATAATAATTAATAAATTAATTAATAATAATAAAGTATATTAATAATAATAATAATTAATAAATATTATAAAAGAACAATAAAATTATTAATAATAATAAATTAAATTATAAGTTATTAAAAGGAATAGAATTGTGTTAATGCATATAATGAATAATAAGTTATTAATAATAACTGGGGATATATTAATAATAATGAATAAGTTAATAAAGTTATTAATAAAGAATTAAAATAATAAGGTACAATTAGTAAATTATTAATAGGGGAATAAAAATTAATAATAATAAATTAGTAAGTTATTGGTAAGAACTAATAGTATGTTGATGATGAATAAATTAAGTAAGTTGTTAATTAAGGAACTAAAAGTATATTAATGAATGAAGAAATTAAGTAAATTATTAATCAAGAACTAGTGTATGTTAATAAATGAATGAAAATTAGTAAGTTGTTAGTAAAGAACTAAGTAATTAAAATGATAAATTAGTAAGTTAATTAATAGGGAACTAAAATGTGTTAATAATAATAAATAAATTAAATATAAGTTGTTAGTAGGGAACTGAAAGTGTGTTAATAATGATAATGAAGAATTAAAGTGAAGTTATTAATAAGGAACTAGGAAAGTATTGTTGATGATGATGATATGATTAGTGATTATTAAGTTAAAAGGAACTGGAGTATATTGATAAATGAAGGAGAATTAATAAGTTATTAGTAAAACTAGAGAGTGCATATTAATAATAAAGATGATTAGTGAAGTTGTTAATAAAAACAAAAATATTAATGATGAATAAATTAAATTAGTAATTGTTAAAATAAAAAGTTAGATTGATATATTAAATATTAAGATTAAAATTAAATAGTGAAGTTATTAATGAGAAACAAAGTATATTAATATTAATAAATTAAATGAAGTTATTAATAATAGAATTAAAAGTAATTAATAATAATAGATTAAATTAAATAAAATTAAATAATAATAAATTAGTAAATTTATTAATAAGAACTATGTTAATAATAATAATTAAATTAGAATAATTAATAAATAATAAAATTTGTTAATAATATTAAATAAAATTAGTAAATTATTAATAAAATAAATTAAATAATATTAAATTAAAAGGAATAATAAGATTAAATTATTAATACAAGAACAAGGAATAATGTTAAAATAATAAATTAGTAAATTATTATTAAAAACTAATAATATGTTAATAATAATAATAAAAATAAATTATTAATAAAGAATATAAATTATTATAAATAATAATTAAATTAACCAATATTATTAATAATAATAATATAATAATAATAAATTAAGTAAATTATTAGTAGGGAACTGGAAGTTATAATTAATAATAATAATAAATTAAATTATTAATAAAAACAAAAGTGTGTTAATAATAATAATAAATTAAATAAATTAAAATAATATGAAACAAAATAATTAAGGTAATAATATTAATAAATTAAATAAGTTGTTAGATTAAAAACTAGGAAATATGTTAAAAATAATAATAAAATTAAGTAAATTATTAATAAAGAACTAAAATATATTATTAAATAATAATAAATTAAATTATTAATAAAGAACTAAACTATATTAATAATTAAATTGTAAATTATTAAGCCAAAAACTAAATTAATATTAATAATATATAAATTAAGTAAATTATTAATGAGAACTAGGAAGTATGTTATTAATAATAAATTAGTAAAATTATTAATAAGAACTTAAGTATATTAATTAAAGGAAATTAGTAAATTTGTGTAATAAAGAACTAAAGTATGTTAATAATATTAATAAATTAGTAAATTATTAAAAAGAACTAGGAAGTATATTAATAATAATAAATTAGTAAATTATTAATTAAAGAACTAAGTATATTAATAATAATAATAAATTAAGTAAATTATTAGTAAAGAACTAGGAAGTATATTAATAATAATAAATTAATTAGTAAGTTATTAAGCCAAAGAACTAGGAGTTTATTAATATTAATAATAAATAAATTAAAAATTAATTAGAACTAATAATAATATTATTAATAATAAATTAAAATAATTATTAATAAAGAACTAAGTATATTAATAAATAATAATAAATTAAGTAAAATTATTAATAAAAGAACTAGGAGTAATATATTAATAATAATAGAAGGTTGTAAATTAAATAAAAATTAATAATGTAATAATAATAATAAAATTAAAAAATATTAATAAGGGAACTGGAATAAATAATAATAATGAAGTAAAAAATAATAAGAATTAAATAATAATAATAATTAAATAATAAGATTATTAATGAGAACTAAAATATAATTAATAAATTAAATAATAATAAGATTAAATTAATGCAAGAACTAAAGAATAATATTAAATAATGATGATGAGTTAAAGTTGTTAATATTAAATAATAATAAAATTAATAAAATAAATAAAGTTGTTAGTAAAATACTAAATTAAAAATATTAATGAATGATTAAGTAAGTTAATAGGGAATTAAAAATATATTAATGATGAATAATAAGTTAAAAATTAATGGAATGGGGAAATAAAGTGTGTTAATAATAAAAATTAGTAAATTAATAATAATAATTAAAACTATTAAATATATTAATAAATAAAATAATTAAATTAGTAAGTTATTAATGATGAACTAGAAGTAGTTAATAATGAAATTAATATGAATTATTAATAAGAACTAAGTAATTGGGAGTAATGTTGTAAATTAAGTAGTTTTATTAATAAAGAACTGGGGAATGTATATTAAAAATAATAAATTATAAATTATTAATAAAAACTGGGAAGTATATTAATGATGATGATTAAGATAAATTAGTGATTATTAATAAAGGAACTGGGAGTGTATTAATAATGTGTATGATTAAATTATAAATTATTAATATGGAACTGGAGTTTTATTAATGGGAATAAAATAATAATATGTATTAAATTAATGAGTTATTAATAAGGGAACTAGAAGTATGTTAATAATGATGAAATTAATAAAAAGTTATTAAAAAACTAATATATTATATTAAGGAAGGAAATATGATGATGAATGATTATTAATAAGAAACTGGGAAATATAATTAATTAAATAAAGTTAAGTAAGTTATTAATGAAACTAAAATTGTTATATTAAATAAGAAGGAATTAATAAGTTATTAAAAAGGAACTAAAGAAATATGTTAATAATAGATAAATAAATTAAGATAAGTTGTTAATAGAAATAAGACTATGTAAATAGGAAATAAAATTAGTAAATTATTAATAAGAAATATTAAGTAATATTAAATATGATAATAAAGGTGGAATTATTAGTATGGGAATAAGTGTAAAAATAATAGATAAATTAGAAAAATTATTTAAAGAACTAAGTATATTATTAATAATTAAATTAGTAAGTTATTAACAAAGAGAACTAAAGTACAATTATAAAAATGATTAAGTTAATATTAATAAAGAGAACTAAGTAAATTATTAATAAGTAAATTAAGTAAATTGTTAATGAAATTAAATAAATTAATGTAATTAAATGGAAAGTTAGTAAGTTATTAAGTTAAAGAACTAAATATATTAAATAATTAATAATAAATTAGTAAAGTTATTAATGAGAACTATAAGTATTATTAAGTAAGTTAGTAGGTGTAAAGAATAAATTAGTTAAAAATAATAATAAATTAAATAATGAAGTAAATTAATAATGAAATTAATTAATTAAAGAACTAGGAAGTTTAAATTAAATAATAGTAAGTAAATTAGTAAATTAAATAAGTAAACTAAGTAAATTAAGTAAAATTAATTAGTAAATTGTTAATAATAAGTTTAAATGAATATTATTAAATTAAATGAAGTTGTTGTAATTAAGTAAATTAAATAATTATTAAATTAAATTAAATGAGATTATTAATAAATTAAATAATAGTGTGTTGAAATTAAATAAGTTAATAAAGTTGTTAAATGTAGAATGAAGTGTGTTGAAATGTAAATTAAATAGTAAGTTATTAGTAAAGGAACTAATATGTAAATGTAAGTAATAAGTAAATTAAGTAAATTAAATTAAGTGTAATTAAATAATGATTAAGGTAGTAAGTTATTAAAAAGAAAATAATAAGTTGATTAATGATAAATTAAATAAGTAAATTATTAAAATAAGTAGCAAGTATATTAATAATAAAAATTAAGTAAATTATTAATAATGAGAATAAAAGTATGTAAATAATAATAAAATTAAGTAAGGTAAATTAATGAATTAAGTATATTAGAATAAGTAAATTAAATTAGTAAATTTATTAAAGAGAAACAAGTATATTAATAATAATAAATAATAAATTAAGTAAATTATTAATAAAAACTAGTAAGTAATATTATAATAATAAAATTAAGTAAATTAAATAAAGGAATTAAGTATAAAGTAATAATAATAAAATTAAGTAAATTATTAATATTAATTTATATTATTAAGGATAAATTAAATAAAATTATTAATAAAAAGTAAGTATGTAAATAAGTAAGAAAATTAGTAAATTATTAATAAAAAATAATAAGTAAATTATAATAATAAATTAAATAAGTAAATTATTAAGCAAGAACTAAGTATAATATTATTAATAATAATAAATTAGTATAATTATTAAGTAAGAACTAAAAGTTTTGTTGAATAATATGATGATGATGAATTAATAAATTAAGTATGGAACTAAGTAAAGTTTATAAATGTGTGTGTAAATTAAGTAAATTATTAATAGGGAACTAAAGTAAATGATAATAAGTAAATTAGTGTAAGTTATTAATAAACTGAAAATAATGTTGATGAGAAAAAATTAAGTAAATTATTAATAAAGGAACTAGGAATTAATGTTGATGAGATGGAATTAGTAAGTTATTAATAATAGAAAGGAGTAAAAAAATAATGTAATAGGAAATTAGTAAATTATGGAATAATAAAAGTGAAATATGTAAGTAAGTAAATTATTAAGTAATTAGAACTAAGTGTATTATTATTATTAAATAAAATAATTAAGTAAAGTTAAAGTAAAGAACTAGACTTGTAAAAATTGATGAATTAGAAAGTTATTAGTAAGGGAACTGAAAGTGTGTTAGTAATGAAAGTAAGTTAAGTAAATTTGTAAAGTAAGGGAGCTAAGTATGTTAAATAAATAAATAAATAAGTTAGTAAATTGTTAGTAGGGAACTGTAAGTGTGTTAATGATGATAAATAATGAATTAAGTGAGTTGTTGTAAAAACTAAATTTTGTTGAATAAGATAATGATGAGTTAAGTAAGTTGTTAGTATGGAACTAAGTAATTAATAATAAAAATTAGTAAATTTATTAATAAGAAATTGGGAGTAAATAAATTAAAATAATAAACTGGGTGTGTTAATAAATTTGTAAAAGTAGGGAACTAAAGTTAAATATAGAGTGGAATTAGTAAGTTAAGTAGGGTAACTGTTAAAATAAGTGTTAATAATATTAAATGAAATTAAATAAATTATTAAGTAAAGAGTAAGTAGTAAGTTAATAATAATAAATTAGTAATATTATGTAAAAAAACAAGTAAATTAAATAATAAGTAATAATAAATTAAGTAATAATTATTAAATAAAATTACTAGTAAATATGTTAAGTAAATTAAATAAATTAAGTAAATTATTAATAAAAGAACTAAGTAATATTATAATAATATTAAATTAAGTAAATTTATTATTAAAGAACTGGGACTATTTAATGTAAGAAGTTAAAGTAAATTATTAATAAGTAAACTAGGAAATAAATTAAATAATATTAAATTAAGTAAATTATTAGCCAAGGGGTAAACTTAAGTATATTAATGATAATGAAGTAAATTAGTAAATTATTAATAAAGAACTAATATATTAATAATTAAAAATAAATTAGTAAAGTTATTAGTAAAGGAACTAAAGTATATTAATATTAATAAATTAATAAATTATTAATAAAAACAAAGTATATTAATGATAAAATTAAATTAGTAAAGTTATTAATTAGAACTAGATATAATATTAAATTAGTAAATTATTAATGAGAACTAGGAAATATATAATAATAATAAATTAGTAAATTATTAATAAGAACTAAGTATATTATAATAAATTAAATTAAGTAAATTTATTAATAAGAATTAAGGAAATATGTTAATAATAATATTAAATTATAAATTATTAATAAAAACTGGAAGTATATTGATAATATAATAAATTAATAATAATTATTAATGAGAACTAAGTATATTAAATAATGTATTAAAAATTAAGTAAATTATTAAAAAGAACTAGGGAGTGTATTAATAAGGAATTAAGTTAGTAAGTTATTAATGGGGAACAAGTATGTTAATAAGGAAATTAAATTAGTAAGTTATTAGTAGGGAACTAAAGTATATTAATAATAATATTATTAATTAGTAAGTTGTTAGTAGGGAACTAAAGTATGTTGATAATGATGAGTTAGTAAGTTGTTAAGTAAGGGGAACTGGAGTATGTTGATAATCAATGATAAATTAGTAGTTATTAATAAAGAACTAAAATAATATTAATAATGATAATAAATTAAAAATAAATTATTAATGAGAACTGGATAGTATGTTAATAAATTAAATAAAATAAAAGTTATTAGTAAGAACTGGGGTTTGTTGATGATATATGATGATTAGTAAAGTTATTAGCCAAAGGTAGGGAACTGGTAAAGTATTAATAATAATGGAATTAGTGAGTTGTTAATAATAATAATTATGTTAATAATAAATTAAGAAGTTAATAATTATTCTAGAACTAAATGTTAATAATGAATGATGATAATTAAGTTATTAATAAGAACTGGAAAGTAATGTAAATATATAATAATAAATTAATAAATTATTAATAAGAGAAAAATATGTTAAGTAATATTAAATTAGTAAATTGTTAAAAGGGAACTAAAGTTTATTGATATTAATAATAATGAGTTATTAAGTTGTTAGTATGGAACTGAATATATTAATGTGTAATAATAAATTAAGTAAATTTATTAATAAAAACTAAAGTATAATAATATTAAGGAAGGAAATTAAGTAAATTATTAGTAAAGAAAGGAAGTAATGTTGTTAATAATAAAAATTAAATAAATTTATTAGTAAAGAATAAGTAATTAATAATAATAATAAATTAAGTAAATTTATTAAGTAGGGAACTAATAATATATTATTAATAATAATAATAATGAGTTGTTAATAAACTGGGGTAAATATTGATAGGAGGGAATATAGTTGTTAAATATGGGTGTGTTATAATAATAAATTAAAGTTATTTAATAAGATTAAATAAATATTAATAAATGAATGAGTTAAGTAAATAATAAACAAAATATATTGATGATGAAGGAAATTAAGTGAGTTGTTAAGCAAAAGAATAGGAAGTTATATTAATTAAAAATAAATTTATTATTAATGGGGTCAAAAAAGTATGTTAAATAATATTATGATTAAATTAGTAGTTGTTGTAAAGGGAACTAAAATAATATTATTAATATTAAATAAATTAGTAAATTATTAATAAAGAATAAGTATGTTAAATGATTAGTTAGTAAATTGTTAGGAAACTAAAATGTGTTAATAAATTAATAGAATAAATTAAATAAGTTATTGGTAAAGAAAGAATTATAATAATATTAAATTAATAATATTAAAGTTATTAATATAAAAACTACAAAGTAATTAATATTAATAATTAATAAATTTAAATAATAACTAAGTATGTTAATAATGAAATAAATTAGTAAAGTTATTAATGAGAACTAGGTATGTTTAATATATTAATGTTAATAAAAATTAGTAAATTTAATAATAAAGTAAAAATAAAAGTATATTGATAATGACAATTAGTAAGTTATTAATAAAAAATAAAATGTTATTAAAAAAAATAATAATTAAAATATATAAATTATTAATAAGAAAGTGTGAAGTTATATTATTAAATAATAAAATTAATAATAAGTTATTAAGTGGAAAGTAAATTAGTAATTTAATAATTAAAATAATAAAGTTAAATTAAGAACTTTAAGTGTATTAAAAATAATAATAAAATTAAAATAAGTTGTTAATAAAGGGAACTGAAGGTAATATTAAAAGGAAATTAAAAGAGTTATAAATTAAAAACTATTAATAATAATATAATAAGTTAAATTAATGAGTTGTTAAGGGAACTGGGAGTGTGTTAATAATAATAAATTAAAGTAAAGTTATTAATAAAGAACTAAAAGATATTGAATAATGAAATTAATTAGTTATTAATTAAAAAGGTGATGTTAATAATAATAATAATAAATTAATAAATTAAATAAAAACTTTAAGTAATATTAATAATAATAATAAATTAAGTGAAGTTATTAATGAGAAACTAAAGTATATTAATAATGGAATAATAATTAAATTAAGTAAATTATTAATAAATAACTAAGAAATATGTTAATAAAATTAAGATTAAAAAATATTAGTAAATTAAAGTATTATTTAAATAATAATAAATTATTAATAAGAACTTAAGTAATGTTATTAATAATATTGAAATTAAGTAAAGTTATTAGTAAAGAACTAGGAAATAAAATAATAATAAATTAGTAAATTATTAATGAGAACTAGGAATAATATTAATAATAGATAATGAAGAATTAAGTAAATTTATTAAGTAAAAGAACTAGGAGTGTGTTAAATAATAGGAGGAAATTAGTGTAAATTTATTAATAAGGGAACTAGGAAGTATGTTGATAAATATTAATTAATTAATAAATTTATTAGTAAAGAACTAAAGTATATTGAATGAGGATAAGTTAGTAAGTTATTAAAGGGAACTGGGAAGTATGTTGATGATAATAGGAGAGTGTGAGTTGTTAGTAAAAACTGGGAGTATATTAATAATAAAATAATAAGTTAGTAAGTTGTTAGTAGAACTAAGGAAGTATGTTGATAATATAATAAATTAGTAAGTTATTAATAGGGAACTGGGAAGTGTGTTGATGATGATGATGAGTTAGTAGTTGTTAATAGAACTGAGGTAATGTTAATAATGAGTTAAAAGTTGTTAATAGGGGAACTAATAAGTGTGTTGTAATGATGATGATGATAAGTTAGTGAGTTGTTAGTAAGGAGCTGGGGTGTGTTGATGATGATGAGGATGAGTTAGTAAAGTTGTTAGTAGGAACTGGGAGTGTGTTGATGATGATGATGAGTTAGTGGAGTTGTTAGTAAGGGAACTGGGAGTGTGTTGGAATGATGAGTTAGTGAGTTGTTAGTAGGGAACTGGAAGTGTGTTGATGAGGAGAAGTTAGTGAGTTGTTAGTAGGGAACTGGGGTGTTGTGATGATGATGATGAGTTAGTAAGTTATTAGTAGGGAACTAGGAGTGTGTTGGTGATGATGATGATGAGTTAGTGAGTTGTTAGTAGGGAACTAGGAGTGTGTTGATGATGATGAGTTAGTGAGTTGTTAGTAGGGAACTGGGAGTGTGTTGATGATGGGAGGAGGAGTTAGTGAGTTGTTAGTAGGGAACTGGGAGTGTGTTGATGATGAGAGAGTTAGTGAGTTGTTAGTAGGGGAACTGGAGTGTGTTGATGAGGAGGAAGTTAGTGAGTTGTTAGTAGGGAACTGGGAGTGTGTTGATGATGATGATGAGTTAGTGAGTTGTTAGCCAAGGGAACTGGGAGTGTGTTGATGATGAGGAGTTAGTGAGTTGTTAGTATGGAACTAAGTGTGTTGATGATGAGGAGGATGAGTTAGTGAGTTGTTTCTAGGGAACTGGGAGTGTTGATGATGAGTTAGTGAGTTTATTAGTAAGGAACTGGGGTGAGTTATTGATGATGATGATGATGAGTTGTTATTGGTAGGAACTGGAAGTGTGTTGATGATGATGATGATGAGTTAGAGTTAGTGAGTTGTTAGTAGGGAACTGGGAGTGTGTTGATGATGATGATGAGTTAGTGAGTTGTTAGTAGGGAACTGGGAGTGTGTTGATGATGAGGAGGAGGAGTTAGTGAGTTGTTTCTAGGGAACTAGGACTGTGTTGATGATGAGTTAGTGAGTTATTAGTAGGGAACTGGGAGTGTGTTGATGATGATGATGAGTTAGTGAGTTGTTAGTGGAACTGAAATTTGTTGATGGAGGAGGAGTTAGTGAGTTGTTAGTAGGGAACTGGGAGTGTGTTGATGATGATGATGAGTTAGTGAGTTGTTAGTACAAAGGAACTGGGAATGTTGATGATGATGATGATTAGTTAATGAGTTGTTAGTAGGGAACTAAAGTGTGTTATTAATGAGGAGGAGGTTAGTGAGTTATTATGTAAAAGGCTAAGTGTGTTGATGAGAGAGAGAAGTAATAAATTATTAGTAAGGAACTGGGGAGTGTGTTGATGATGAGTTAGTGAGTTGTTAGTAGGGAACTGGGAGTGTGTTGATGATGATGATGAGTTAGTGAGTTGTTAGTAGGGAACTGGGAGTGATGTTGATGATGATGAGTTAGTGAGTTGTTAGTAAGGGAACTGGGAGTGTGTTGATGATGATGATGAGTTAATGAGTTGTTAGTAGGAAACTGGGAGTGTGTTGATGAGGAGGAAGTTAAAGTGAGTTGTTAGTAGAACTGGGAGTGTGTTGATGAGGAGAAAAGTGAAGTTATTAGTAAGGGAACTTAAAGTGTGTTGATGATGGAGGAGGAGTTAATGAGTTGTTAGTAGGGAACTGGGAGTGTGTTGATGATGAGTTAGTGAGTTGTTAGTATTATTAAGTGTGTTAAATTGATAGGAAATGAGTTAGTTGTTTTAATTAGGGAAACTAGGAAGTATGTTGATGATGATGAGTTAGTGAGTTGTTAGTAGGGAACTGGGAGTGTGTTGATGAAATGATGAGTTAGTGAGTTGTTATTAAAAAACTATGAAGTGTGTTGATGATGAGTGTGTTGATGAGTTAGGAGTTAAAAGTTGTTAGTAGGGGAACTGGGAGTGTAATGATGATGATGATGAGTTAAGTGAGTTGTTAGTAGGGAACTGGGAGTGTGTTGATGATGATGAGTTATGAGTTGTTAGTAGGGAAGTTGTTGATGATGAAGAGTTAGTGAAAGTAATATTATGATGATGATGATGATGAGATTAGTGAGTTATTAGTAAGGAACTGGGGTATATTGTTGATGATGATGATGAGTTAGTGAAGTTATTAGTAAAGAACTGGGAGTATGTTGATGATGATAATGAAATTAGTAAATTATTAATGAGAACTAGGAAGTAATATTGATAATGATGAATTAAGTAAATTTATTAATAAGGAACTGGGAGTGTGTTGATGATTAAGTTAAGTAAGTTGTTAGTAGGGAACTGGGAGTGTGTTGATGAGGAGGAGGAAAGTAAGTGAATTATTAGTAGGGAACTAGGAGTGTGTTGATGAATGAGTTAAATTAGTAAGTTATTAGTAAAGAACTAGGAAGTGTGTTGATGATGATAGGAGTTAGTGAGTTTATTAGTATGGAACTAAGTAAGTGTATTAATGATAATGAGGAATTAGTAAGTTGTTAGTAAAGGGAACTGGGAGTGTTGATTGATGAGTTAGTGAGTTGTTTCTAGGGGAACTAGGAGTGTAAAATGATAATAAATTAAATAAGTTATTAATTAAAGGGAACTGGGAAATATAAAATAATAATGAGTAAATTAGTAAATTGTTAATAGGAACTAAAGTGTGTTGATAATAATAATAAATTAGTGAGTTATTAAGTAAAAACTGGGAATATGTTGATAATGATAATAAATTAATAAGTTATTAAAAGGAACAAAATATATTGATGATAATATAATAAATTAGTGAGTTATTAATAAAGGGAACTGGGTGTGTTGATGATATGATAAATAGTTAGTGAGTTATTAGTAGGGAACAAAGTGTAAAATTAATGATTAATAGTTGTTATTAGGGAATAAGAGTGTGTGTGTAATGAGGTTAAGTAATAAATTAAAATTAAATAAAACTGGGAGTGTATTAATGATGATGATGAGTTAGTGAGTTGTTAGTAGGGGAACTGGGAGTGTGTTGATTAAGTTAGTGAGTTGTTAGTAAGGAACTTAATAAAATTATTAATAATAATGTGTTAATAATGATGATGATGATGATTAGTAAATTATTAGTAAAAGAACTAAGAAATAATATTAATAATAGATAATAAATTAGTAATAAAGTTATTAATAAAGAACTAAAAATGTGTTGATAATAAATAATAAATTATAGTTATTAATAAACTAAATGAAAATAATGATAAATTAGTAAGTTGTTAATAATAAGTATTAATATTAATAATAAGTTAGTAAAAGTTGTAATAGGGGAAAAGTGTGTTGATGATGATGAGTTAGTGAGTTATTAGTAGGGAACTAAAAGTGTGTTAATAAATTTAGTAGTTGTTAGTAAAAACTGGTAGTGTGTTGATGATAATGAAATTAAAGTTGAGTTATTAATAAAGGAACTATAAAGTGTGTTAATAATAATAAATTAGTAAGTTGTTAGTATATATTACTAATAATATGATGAAATTAGTAAAGTTGTTAATAAAAACTAGGAAATGTGTTAATGATAATGATGAATTAGTAAAGTTATTAGTAAGGGGAACTAAGTGTATATTAATAAGTTAATAAATTAAATAAATTATTAGTAAGAACTAAAAGTAATGTTGATAATAAGATAAATTAGTAAGTTATTAATAGAAAAAAGTATGTTAATATTAATTATAAATTATAATAAAGAACTTTAAATATATTAATAAATTAATAATAAATTAATATTATTAATAATAAAAACAAAGTGTATGTTAATTAAGTTAGTAAATTTATTAATAAAACTACTAAAAGTATATTATTAATAATAAATTAATAAATTTATTAATAAAAGAACTAGGAAGTAATGTTGATAATGAAGAAATTAGTAAAATTATTAGTAAAAAAACTAAAATGTATTAATAATGATGAGTTAGTAAGTTGTTAGTAGGGGATTAATTAATAATAATGATAATAAATTAGATTATTAATAAAAATAGTGTGTTGATGATGATTAAGTTAGTAAGTTATTAATAGGGAACTAAAATATATTGATGATGATGATGAGTTAGTGAGTTGTTAATAGGGAACTGGGAGTGTGTTGATAATGATGATTAAGTTAGTGAGTTGTTAATGAGAACTGGGAGTGTGTTGATGATGATGAGTTAGTGAGTTGTTAGTAAAGGGGAAATAATGTGTTGATGATGATGATGAGTTAGTGAGTTATTAGTAAGGGAACTATATTGTTGATGATGAGTTAATGAGTTGTTAGTAGGAACTAGGAAGTGTGTTGATATTAATGAAGTTAATGAGTTGTTAGTAGGAACTGATTAAGTGTGTTGATGATAAGTTAAGTGAGTTGTTAGTAGGGGAACAAGGTGTGTTGATGATGATGAGTTAGTGAGTTGTTAGTAGGGAACTGAAGTGTGTTGATGATGATGATGGTGAGTTAGTGAGTTGTTGGTAGGAACTGGGAGTGTGTTGATGATGATGAGTTAGTAAAGTTGTTATTAGGAACTGGGAGTGTGTTATGAAGGGAGTTAGTAAGTTGTTATTGGGAACTGGGAGTGTGTTGATGATGATGAGTTAGTGAGTTGTTTGGGGAACTGGGAGTGTGTTGATGATGAGTTGATGAGTTGTGAGTTGTTAGTAGGGAACTGGGAGTGTTAATATGATGATGAGTTAGTGAGTTGTTAGTAGGGAACTGGAAATATGTTGATAATATTAATAAATTAAGTAAAAGTTGTTAGTAGAACTGGGAGTGTGTTGATGATGATGATGAGTTAGTGAGTTGTTAGTAGGGAACTGGGAGTGTGTTGATGATGATGAGTTAAGTGAGTTGTTAGTAGGGAACACAAGTGTATTGATGATAATGATTGATGATTTAGTTGTTAAAGGGAACTGGAAGTATGTTGATGATGTTAGTAAAGTTATTAAGTAGGGAACTAGGAATGTTAATGATTGATGATGATGAGTTAGTGAGTTGTTAGTAGGGAACTGGGAGTGTGTTGATGATGATGAGTTAGTGAGTTGTTAGTAGGGAACTGGGAGTGTGTTGATGATGATGATGATGATGAGTTAGTGAGTTGTTAGTAGGGAACTGGGAGTGTGTTGATGATGAGTTAGTGAGTTGAGAACTGGGAGTGAACTGGGAGTGTGTTGATGATGATGATGAGTTAGTGAGTTGTTAGTAGGGACTGGGAGTGTGTTGATGATGATGAGTGTGATGGAGAGGAGAGATTCAGTGTGATGGAGAGGAGAGATTCAGTGTAATCTGGACTGGAGGCCATTGTGGTGCGATCAGAGCAGAGGGAGCGTCAGCTGGAGGAGAGGAGAGGAGGAGGAGAGAAAGGAGAAGAAGAGCGGGAAGGATTTGATATCAGAGGAGCCGAGGGGGCAGCAGCTGGAGGAGAGAATAGAAGGAGGAGAGAGAGAGGAGAAGAAGAGCGGGAAGGATTTGATATGAGAGGAGCCGAGGGGGCAGAAGCTGGAGGAGAGAAGGGGAGGAGGACAGAGAGAGGAGAAGAAGAGCGGGAAGGATTTGATATGAGAGGAGCCGAGAGGGCAGCAGCTGCAGGAGAGAAGAGGGGGGCCTCAGACGTCATGAGAGACATCATGTAGATAACCCCAGCTGGACCACCTCGGGGGGGGGGTTGTTGACAGCCTCCCTCCTCTCCTCCAGCACTTTAGCAGCGGTGCCCTCTCCAGCCTCTCTCCCTCCTCCCATCCCATAGATGTCTCAATGTCCTGTCTCCTCGCCAGGCAGGCACTTAACCAAGCTAGGTCATGTAGTGAACAAATGTTGTTCAGTTCATCTGTCTGAAGGCCTGAAACGGGAGACATTCAATCGTCATACGGAGAGATTCTGTCTGCCCGGCCGCCGTCTATACCTCTCAGTTCATTACACTCACCTCCATTACATACAGTGGGCCCCTTTATCTTCCTTTCCCTTACGACTCGCTCCAGGGTTCATAGGTCAAAGGTTACAGGCTGCTGTGATTCATACAGGCACCTGCGAACCAATCAAGATGCACCTTTCCTCTCTCCAGTTGGTTGTCAGACTTTTGTCTTACACAATACGGCCCCAATGCAGTTGAAAGGTCGTAGGCTGTTACGATATATACAGGACCCCAGGATTCAATCGAGATGCTCCCTCTCCTCTTTTCCCGGGTGGTTGTCTGGCAGAAAGGCACCATTCAGAGGTAATAGGTCATTGGCTGCTATGATTCAGATAGAACCCCCAAAATCCATGCCTCCTTTCCTCTGGTTGGTCATAGGGAAAATCGTCAGGCAGAAAGGCATCATATTGATTTGATTAGTGGCAAATTAAAAGTTGGCCGGCCGGGGCCGGCCACAAAGGAGACGGCTCAATTAGCGAAGATGTCAGAGAATCTAATTCCCCCCCTCATCCTGCTCTATCGCATATCATCCCCTGTTTCTTTCTCTCTAATGAGTAGAGAGAGAGAGAGAGAGAGAGAGAGAGAGAGAGAACCGCCAGGAAGGTGGAGGCGGTGCTCCTCAAGGAGGCTAAAGCATTCCTGTAACAGACAAAGATCCCTGAGCTAATCTTTGCTTAAGCGAACATCCAACTTTCTCTCTGTTAGTTAGCTGTTGCTGTTGACTGTCTGTCTGCCTGTCTGTCTGTCTGTCTGTCTGTCTGTCTGTCTGTCTGTCTGTCTGTCTGTCTGTCTGTCTGTCTGTCTGTCTGTCTGTCTGTCTGTCTGTCTGTCTGTCTGTCTTTCAAGTGCCCTGAGGGAAGCAATGACAGGAGGAGAGAGATGGAGGGTCAGTAACTTGATTCCTATTGAAGGTTTTCGGATGAGGAAGTGATGAGGTGGCTTGTGATACCTTGGGTGTATGTATGTTTGCAAAGGTATTGGAAATGTAATACAGAAATATTTCATTTACATAAATATTCACACCCCTGAGTCAAAACATTGTAGGAGCACCTTTAGCAGTGATTACATCTGAGATTCTTTCTGGGTAAGTCTCTAAGAGCTTTCCACAGCTGGATTGTGCAACATTTGCCCATTATTCTTTTCAAATTTCTTAATGTTCTGTCAAATAGTTTCTTGATCTTTATTTTCAGGTCTTGAAATTCATTTTCAAGTAGATTTAAGTCAAAACTGTAACTCTGCCAATCAGCAACATTCACTGTCTTCTTGGCAAGCAACTACTGTAGATTTGGCCTTGTATTTTAGGTTATTGTCTTTTTGAAAGGTGAATTCATCTCCCAGTGTCTGGTGGAAAGCTGAATGAACAAGGTTTTCCTCTTGAATTTTGCCTGTTCTGCTCCATTTAGTAATTTTTTGGGGGCCTGAATAACTCCCCAGTCCTTAAGGATGACAAGCATACCCATAACATGATGCAGCCACCACTACGCTTGAAAATATGGAGAGTGGTACTCAGTGATGTGTTTTTGGGGATTTGCCCACTGTCACACCCTGACCATAGTTTTCTTTGTATGTTTCTATGTTTTGTTTGGTCAGGGTGTGATCTGAGTGGGCATTCTATGTTGTGTCTTGTTTGTCTGTTTCTGTGTTTGGCCTGATATGGTTCTCAATCAGAGGTAGGTGTTAGTCATTGTCTCTGATTGGGAACCATATTTAGGTAGCCTGTTTTGTGTTGGGTTTTGTGGGTGATTGTCTATGTTGATTGCTTGTGTCAGCACAGTTCTCATTAGCTTCACGGTCCTTATTTAGTTTATTGATTTTGTATAGTGTGTTTCAGTGTTCAGTGTTTTCTTTATTACAATGAACACAAACCACGCCGCATATTGGTCTTCTGATCCTTCTCGGCTCTCCTCTTCAGATGAAGAGGAGGAAGACCGTGACAGCCCCAAACATAACACTTTGAATTCAGGACAAAAAGTTAATTGCTTTGCCAGATGTTTTGCACTATTGCTTTAGTGCCTTGTTGCAAACATGATGCATGTTTTGGAATATTTTTATTCTGTACAGGCTTTTTTTTTCACTCTGTCAATGAGGTTAGTATTGTGGAGTAACTACACAGTCATTAAACTCTGTAACGGTTTCAGTCACCATTGGCCTCATGGTGAAATCCCTGGGCGGTTTCTTATCTCTCCGGCAACTGAGTTAGGAAGGACGCCTGTATCTTTGTAGTGACAGGGTGTATTGACACACCATGTAAAGTGTAATTAATAACTTCACCTTTTTCACATTTGCTCAAATGGATATTCTATGTCAGCTTTTTTTTCTTTTTTCTACCCATCTACCAATATGTGCCCTTTGCGAGGCATTGAAAAACCTCCCTGGTCATTGTGGTTGAATCTGTGTTTATAATTCACTGCTTGACTGATGGACCTTGCAGTTACAGTGCATTCGGAAAGTATTCAGACCCCTTCCCTTTTCCACATGTTGTTACATTACAGCCTTATTCTAAAATGGATTAAATAAAAACATTTCCTCATCAATCTACACACAATAAAACATAACCACAAAGCGAAAACAGGTTTTTAGAAATGTTTGCAAATGTATAAAATACAAAAAACTGAGCATTCAGACCTTTTGCCATGAGATTCAAAATTGAGCCTAGTTGCATCCTGTTTCCATTGATCATCCTTGAGATGTTTCTACAACTTGATTGGAGTCCACCTGTGGTAAAATCAATTGACATGATTTGGAAAGGCACACACCTGTTTATATAAGGTCCCACAGTTGACAGTGCATGTCAGAGCAAAAACCAAGCCATGAGGTCGAAGGATTTGTCCTTAGAGCTCCGAGACAGGATTGTGTCGAGGCACAGATCTGGGGAAGGGTACCAAAACATTTCTGCATCATTGAAGGGCCCAAGAACACAGTGGACTCCATCATTCTTAAATAGAAGAAGTTTGGAACCACCAAGACTCTTCCTAGAGCTGACCACCTGGCCAAACTGAGCAATCAAGGGAGAAGGACCTTGGTCAGGGAAGTGACCAACAATGTAATCCATTTTAGAATAAGGCTGTAACGTAACAAAATGTGGAAAAAGTCCAGGGGTCTGAATACTTTCTGAATACACTGCCATTTTATGTGTGGGGTACAGAAATGAGGCAGTCATTCAAAAATCACGTTAAGCACAATTTTTCCACCCAGAGTGAGTCCATGCAACTTAGTATGTGACTTGCTAAGCATATTTTTTTTTACTCCTGAACATATTTAGACTTGCCCTAACAATGGGGTTGAATACTTATTGACTAAAGACATTTCAGCTTTTCATTTGTAATTCATTTGTAAACGTTTCGAGAAACATAATTCCACTTTGACATTAGGGGGTATTGTGTGTGTGGGCCAGTGACAAAACAAATCCAAATGTAATCCATTTTAAATTCAGGCTGTAACACAACGAAATGTGGAGAAAGTCAAGGGGTGTGAATACTTTCTGAAGGCACTGTACATATACACTGTGTCTACAAAACATTAAGAACACCTTTCTAATATTGAGTTGCACCCCCCTTTGCCCTCAGAACAGCCTCGATTCGTCGGGGCATGGACTCTACAAGGTGTTGAAAGTGTTCCACAGGGATGCTGGCCCATGTTGACTCCAATGCTTCCCACAGTTGTGTTGAATGGGCTGGATGTCCTTTGGGTGGTGGACCATTCTTGATACACGCAAAACTGTTGAGTGTGAAAAATCCAGCAGCGTTGCAGTTCTTGACACAAACCGATGCTCCGGGCACCTACTACCATACACCGTTCAAAGGCACTTCAATCTTTTGTCTTGCCCATTCACCCTCTGAATGGCACACATCCACAATCCATGTCTCAAATGGTTCAAGGCTTAAAAAACCTTCTTTAACCTGTCTCCTCCCCTTCATCTACACTGATTTGGATTTAACAAGTGACCTCAATAAGGGATCATAGATTTCACCTGGATTCACCTGGTCAGTCTGTGATGGAAAGAGCAGGTGTTCTTAATATTTTGTCCATTCAGTGTATATATGCAGAAGTCAGTGTTAGCATTTCAGTTGGCTGAGGTGCGTGTCTAAGAACGATTCCTAATCGTCGCCCACATGGAGTGAAGCTCATTTTGGAGAGGAGGGACACGAGCGCAGAAGGTGGAGGGATACGAGCGCCGAGGCTGGATATTTGACTGGAACTATTTGTTTATTTTGTTATCAGTATAGCAGCAGGAGTCTGTCTCTTCCTGATCCCTGTACCCCCTGGCTTCTCCATGATATCATCCCAAATGGCAACCTATTCCCTACATAGTGCACCATGGTCTAATTATTATATGGGCCCTGATCAAAGGTAGTGCACTACATAGAGAATAGGGTGCCATTTGGGATGTACACCCACTGTATCCTAAATGGCACACTATTTCTTATTTACTGCACTACTTTTGACCAGAGCCCTATGGGAGACCATAGGGAATAGGGTGCCATTTGGGACGCACTTCATATCTTCATGGGCACTTCCCACCTGGTCCAGGATATTACAGATATTACATTTTATTTTGCAGGTGCTGGAGGTGTTACCATCAGCGCTAACAGGGAAGTTTATCTTGGTGACAGTGGATTTAGATAGGTGCCTTGTTGCTGCATGGAGGTGTTAGCATCAGCGCTAACAGGGAAGTGTATCTTGGTGACAGTGGATTTAGATAGGTGTCTTGGTGCTGCATGGAGGTGTTAGCATCAGCGCTAACAGGGAAGTGTATCTTGGTGACAGTGGATTTAGATAGGTGCCTTGGTGCTGCATGGAGGTGTTAGCATCAGCGCTAACAGGGAAGTGTATCTTGGTGACAGTGGATTTAGATAGGTGCCTTGTTGCTGCATGGAGGTGTTAGCATCAGCGCTAACAGGGAAGTGTATCTTGGTGACAGTGGATTTAGATAGGTGCCTTGGTGCTGCATGGAGGTGTTAGCATCAGCGCTAACAGGGAAGTGTATCTTGGTGACAGTGGATTTAGATAGGTGCCTTGTTGCTGCATGGAGGTGTTAGCATCAGCGCTAACAGGGAAGTGTATCTTGGTGACAGTGGATTTAGATAGGTGCCTTGTTGCTGCATGGAGGTGTTCAGCAGGGAAGTGTATCAGTGGATTTAGATAGGTGCGCATGGAGGTGTTAATCAGCGGGAAGTGTATCTTGGTGACAGTGGATTTAGATAGGTGCCTTGTTGCTGCATGGAGGTGTTAGCATCAGCGCTAACAGGGAAGTGTATCTTGGTGACAGTGGATTTAGATAGGTGTCTTGGTGCTGCATGGAGGTGTTAGCATCAGCGCTAACAGGGAAGTGTATCTTGGTGACAGTGGATTTAGATAGGTGCCTTGTTGCTGCATGGAGGTGTTAGCATCAGCGCTAACAGGGAAGTGTATCTTGGTGACAGTGGATTTAGATAGGTGCCTTGTTGCTGCATGGAGGTGTTAGCATCAGCGCTAACAGGGAAGTGTATCTTGGTGACAGTGGATTTAGATAGGTGCCTTGTTGCTGCATGGAGGTGTTAGCATCAGCGTAACAGGGAAGTGTATCTTGGTGACAGTGGATTTAGATAGGTGTCTTGGTGCTGCATGGAGGTGTTAGCATCAGCGCTAACAGGGAAGTGTATCTTGGTGACAGTGGATTTAGATAGGTGCCTTGTTGCTGCATGGAGGTGTTAGCATCAGCGCTAACAGGGAAGTGTATCTTGGTGACAGTGGATTTAGATAGGTGTCTTGGTGCTGCATGGAGGTGTTAGCATCAGCGCTAACAGGGAAGTGTATCTTGGTGACAGTGGATTTAGATAGGTGCCTTGTTGCTGCATGGAGGTGTTAGCATCAGCGCTAACAGGGAAGTGTATCTTGGTGACAGTGGATTTAGATAGGTGCCTTGTTGCTGCATGGAGGTGTTAGCATCAGCGCTAACAGGGAAGTGTATCTTGGTGACAGTGGATTTAGATAGGTGCCTTGTTGCTGCATGGAGGTGTTAGCATCAGCGCTAACAGGGAAGTGTATCTTGGTGACAGTGGATTTAGATAGGTGTCTTACATAGCAGTGTTGTGGATGGATGTACACACACATAGGATAACACTCAGAGGAAGACACACGCTGTCCGGCACACACACATAGGATAACACTCAGAGGAAGACACACGCTGTCCGGCACACACACATACATGCACTCATGCTCTCAAATACACACACACACTCTCACACACACACACACACACACACACACACACACACACACGCACACACACACACACACACACACACACACACTCCTTTGGGCGGTAGGACTCACACAGCTGTACACAGCAGCTTGGGGGGATGTCAAGGGAGAGAGTAGAAGAAAGATAAACAGAGATCTTGCATATACACGGGCACGCTGTGATTCAACTCTGACTCTTTCACTCTACAGCATACAGATTTATTGTCCAAGTTTACCCAAAGACGACGGGTAGTTAGAACAGTGCTGTTACTTCAAATGACGAACAGTCAACAGGACCATTCTGCTTGGAAGATAAGTCCGTATCTATTCCATGTCTCTCCTATTTGCAGTCACTTAATCTTAAAGGGGAAATCCACCACTATTCAACCTCATATTCATTATGTCCAGCACCATAGCAGTATGATGCTATGAGGGTAAAACGTTTTGGAATTCCCCTTTAAGCTTGGGAAGACAGAACTGTGTACTGTTTCACATAAAGTTGGCAATGGCCAAGGGATGTTGTCATTTACACTCCCGTGTCACCCTCTAATTCACATGACTTGCTCTCCGACTCCCAAGAAATAAAGCTCACGTCCAAAGGTAAAGACCACCTCTTTAACCTCCATGGATACATATAAAACCTGCCTCCTTAATGTCCACTCTGTTCAGTCACGCTGTCAACATCCAACTGAATCTTGGCTGATCGGACAGAGACAGAGGGCTACATTCATCCTGTTTCATACTCTTAAATAATACTTACAAGCAGCAGTTTATTACACGACTGGTTGCCATACTGGAGACATGTCCATTTGTGTGTGTGTATGTTTATGTGTGTTGGTGTGCCATGGGCTTGGAAAGAAGAAGCCTGGCTTGGGTCCCGATTGATTGTGGGCTTTTATAAGAATCCTCCATTCTGCAATGGAACGTCATACAGAGTCCCCCAGCCAGGGTTGCCAGATGCTGGTGCCAATGGCATCGTTCATTTGGCTGGTAGTGATTAGACCCGGACTGCATTGATCCAACAGTGTGAATGGCAACCCTGGTTCCCTTCAGTGTTGAGACTAGGCAGGCATTTGTCTCTTTGTATCTATGGAGGGACAGAGAGAGAAATGCTCTTTGAGATGGAATGCTCTGTGTATTCAAATTGTATTGTATTAACATGAAGTGACTGAAAATAGTTTGTCATGTTAAAACATGTGTAAATCCTACATCCAAGAATATTAGCATCCATCCCACCTCTTTATCAACCCTACCGGAATGAAGCACCTGTCTCTGTGTGGCCCAACCAGGTCTGTCCTGTCTCTGTGTGGCCCAACCAGGTCTGTCCTGTCTCTGTGTGGCCCAACCAGGTCTGTCCTGTCTCTGTGTGGCCCAACCAGGTCTGTCCTGTCTCTGTGTGGCCCAACCAGGTCTGTCCTGTCTCTGTGTGGCCCAGCCAGGTCTGTCCTGTCTCTGTGTGGCCCAACCAGGTCTGTCCTGTCTCTGTGTGGCCCAGCCAGGTCTGTCCTGTCTCTGTGTGGCCCAGCCAGGTCTGTCCCGTCTTTGTGTGTAAGTGCTCAGCCATGATGAATGTGGAACAGGACACAGCGGAGCATCCTGCCATTACCCCCCTGATAATGTATTACCTTTATCTGCTGTGGAGCAATTAACCCTGGCCCTGGGAATAGAGACTTATCAGTCCATTAACTAGCAGGCCCCGCTGAATGTCCCCATCCCTCTCTGTCACCCACCTGTCTCCTGTCGACGAGTCTGTCTGGGCTAGGAGTGTGGGGCTCAGAGGGTGTGGAGGAGAGAATAGGCCAGTATGCACTAAGTGGTACCCTGCTGAATGTCCCCATCCCTCTCTGTCACCCACCTCAGTCCTGCCACACAGGTTTGTCTGGGCTGGGCATCACAGTCAGTGTGTAGGGTGAGGACTGTGGAGGAGAGCCTGCCAGAGAGACAGGTGAGGCTATTGAGAGAATATGGTGACTGTGGGAATACAGACAGTCCATCATTACGCTCCTCTGAATGTCCCCAGCTCTCTGTCAGGTTAAGCCTGTTCCCGGGCTCCCCTCTCGCTCTCTCCTCTATCTCCTCTCCTGGGCTGTGCTGTCTCCCCATTATCTCCCCTTCCTCCCTAAGTGTGCACTTGTTCCCTTCCTTTCACCGATTTGAAAGGAAATGACTGGTTAAAGAAAACTCCCTCAGTCCAATCCAATGCTTTAAGACTTGTGGGAAGTAGTGAACTTCATAAGTTGATATTATAGGGAGGGAGGGTCCAACTAGGAGTCAGGGTGGTGGGAGTAATTCATTTAAACACATTGAAATGAGTTTTGTGTTGTCTTGGGCAGTCAATGGTCTTTGTTCTATAACCCATTTTCCTGTGGCGTAAGAACAAGGTTATGACAGTGTCATATGTTACAATGTTTGATTGAATAACTCTTCTCTTTTACGTGAAAGGCTGACACCACGAGGAAGGTCACATACACCGCCAGCAGGAAAATCCTCCATGTACAGGGATTTCACACTCAAGACTTGTATGAATGTCCTGCTTAATATACTGTTTGTGTCATCATTGCCAATCAACTGCATAATACATGAAAAAAAACGTCAACTTCAACCAGTAAAAATGCTCTTTGGATAACAGCCTATGTCAATGAGCGTTAGCATTCTAGCTAGCAACTCCTGCATCCAAAAAAAGGTATTTTGCGAAGATCACAATCCAATATAATGTTAGCGACTGTTCAAGAAATAATAACAACAACAACATTGTAAGATTATGATGAAGCACAAAGGTGTTTTTTGTTTAGAAGAAATAACTACTTAAGTCTAGGCTATTTTGAATGGGCGCAGATGGCTAACGGCAGTGGTTTTCCCCCAACGGTGGCCGTTGCTCAGGGGACGACTTGTTTATGACGTGAATAGCGACTCAGGGTATGTGGAATGATATACAACCGGTACATTCTAGAACACAGTCCCTCCCTGGGTGATTGTTGATGCACTAGATGGGCCCAGATGACACGCAGCCCCAAGTGACATATGATGTGTATACACAGTAAGGACAGGGAGGAGGTTGTTTTTTCCTGTTGTCTCCTGTATACGGGCCACATAATGTATGTTCCGGGAACCAGAGGACATTTTTCATGCTTTTTAAAAAACGAATACAAAGCCCTTGAGATGTCACTTCCTGTCAAGGAGGGAGTAGGAAGTCCGTACATAGAGTTATGGGGTACACTTTATGTCATGACATTGGAGCTGGAGTGGTGTATGGAAAAAAACAACATTGTGCGCACACACACACACACACACACACACACACACACACACACACACACACACACACACACACACACACACACACACACACACACCTCCTCCTCCTCCTCCTCCTCCTCCTCCTCCTCCTGCAGTGTTGGCTGCCCCAGCCACTGTGTTGTCACATTTTCCCTCATTCTCAGACAATTATATTTCTAATCATATTATTTGCTCCCCAGAATGTTATAAGCATGATTTAATAAGAGGGGAAAATTGTGTAAATGTGAGTTTTGGATTTGTCTGTTGGTAATTCAGGTTTGGGGGAGCGAGGGAACGAGGGAGAGAGAGAGATGCATTTAAGATGTGATCATGGTATAACAGCACTTTGTTGGGGCTAAAACGCTGATGCCGATAAAGCACACAATTGGAGAGATTAGAGACGTGTCACAGAAAGAACAGAGGAGGAAAGACATGGATGGAATCCTAGAAGAGGAGAGAACAGACAATACGACAAGGGGGAAAAGAAAGAGAACAGACAATAAGACAAGGGGAAAGGAAAGAGAACAGACAAGGGGAAAGGAAAGAGAACAGACAATAAGACAAGGGGAAAGGAAAGAGAACAGACAATAAGACAAGGGAGAAAGGAAAGAGAACAGACAATAAGACAATGGGGAAAAGAAAGAGAACAGACAATAAGACAAGGGGAAAGGAAAGAGAACAGACAATAAGACAAGGGGAAAAGAAAGAGAACAGACAATAAGACAAGGGGAAAGGAAAGAGAACAGACAATAAGACAAGGGGAAAGGAAAGAGAACAGACAATAAGACAAGGGGGAAAAGAAAGAGAACAGACAATAAGACAAGGGGAAAGGAAAGAGAACAGACAATAAGACAAGGGGAAAGGAAAGAGAACAGACAATAAGACAAGGGGAAAGGAAAGAGAACAGACAATAAGACAAGGGGAAAGGAAAGAGAACAGACAATAAGACAAGGGGAAAGGAAAGAGAACAGACAATAAGACAAGGGGAAAGGAAAGAGAACAGACAATAAGACAAGGGGAAAGGAACGAGAACAGACAATAAGACAAGGGGGAAAGGAAAGAGAACAGACAATAAGACAAGGGGAAAGGAAAGAGAACAGACAATAAGACAAGGGGAAAGGAAAGACAACAGACAATAAGACAAGGGGAAAGGAAAGAGAACAGACAATAAGACAAGAGGGAAAGGGGAAAGGAAAGAGAACAGACAATAAGACAAGGGGAAAGGAAAGAGAACAGACAATAAGACAAGGGGAAAGGAAAGAGAACAGACAATAAGACAAGGGGAAAGGAAAGAGAACAGACAATAAGACAAGGGGAAAGGAAAGAGAACAGACAATAAGACAAGGGGAAAGGAAAGTCAACAGACAATAAGACAAGGGGAAAGGAGAGACAACAGACAATAAGACAAGGGGAAAGGAGAGACAACAGACAGTAGAATTTCACAAAACACAACAGATCAGAAGTGATGACAGTGAAACCCAATGAAGTGAAGAAAAATAAAGAAATAATATCAGAGAACAGACGACTGATGATAAAGGCCTTTAAACCTTCTCTCTCTCTCTACCTGGATGCCCACACCACCTCTTCCTCCTCCTCCTCCTCCTCTTCTCCTCCACTCCAAGCACCACTAGTTCCAATGTGATAAATCCTCCAGTGACATTTCAGCCACAAACTGCATCCCAAATGGCACCTTATTCCCTACAAAGTGCACTACTTTAGACCAGAGCCCCGTGGGGGCATTGGCCAAAAGAGGTGCACTAGATAGGGAATATGGTGCCAATGGGACACACCCACCAAGTCCCACATAAACACACTCCTTTCTCTGAAATGTCAGCGCTAAGCCGACAGGGCTGAATTAAGAACGAGCACAGCAAAGGCAGTAATGTCACCACACTTTACACTCCAACGCCATCAATCTTCATGACATTTAAGAGTTCCAACATTCCAGCCACCATCTACAAGCCAGCCACCACTATTACACTGACTAGGACTTACAGTCCAGATCGGACAGGGGACAGAGACTGGGACAGGAAAATACATAAAAAATCATAGCTTGCTCATATTGTTGGTGACTCAGGTGTTATGGTTTAGGACATAACACTCTTTAACCTCCTTTGAGTTAAAGTTTGGGAAGTGGGTGCTGAAAAACTCAATTAAAGTAATTGATAAATCAGGAGATTAGTGGCTTCACTCCTGCATGACACTATTCCCTTGTCCGACCAGTGCAAACAGAGGGCTATGTTCAATCTGTCTCACTGAAGAAATGTGAAGGCCATTACTGACGCGGGAATGTTGAATTTAAATTTCAATCATGCTGTAACACTGACTTTCCGCGATACGGATTGATTGGAGCCCAGAGTCATGCTATGCTTCTATCTGACGTAAGACAATGAGGTTCTATCTGACGTAAGACAATGAGGTTCTATCTGACGTAAGACAATGAGGTTCAATCTGACGTAAGACAATGAGGTTCAATCTGACGTAAGACAATGAGGTTCAATCTGACGTAAGACAATGAGGTTCAATCTGACGTAAGACAATGAGGTTCTATCTGACGTAAGACAATGAGGTTCTATCTTACATAAGACAATGAGGTTCTATCTGATGTAAGGTTCTATCTGATGTAAGACAATGAGGTTCTATCTAACGTGAGGTTCTATCCGACGTAAGACATTGTGGTTCTATCTGACGTAAGACAATGAGGTTCTATCTGAAGTAAGACAATTAGGTTCTATCTTACGTAAGACAATGAGGTTCTATCTGATGTAAGACAATGTGGTTCTATCTGACGTAAGACAATGCGGTTCTATCTGACGTAAGACAATGCGGTTCTATCTGATGTAAGGTTCTATCTGACGTAAGACAATGCGGTTCTATCTGACGTAAGACAATGCGGTTCTATCTGACGTAAGACAATGCGGTTCTATCTGACGTAAGACAATGAGGTTCTATCTGACGTGAGACAATGTGGTTCTATCTTACGTAAGACAATGAGGTTCTATCTGACGTAAGACAATGCGGTTCTATCTGACGTAAGACAATGCGATTCTATCTGACGTAAGACAATGCAGTTCTATCTGACGTAAGACAATGAGGTTCTATCTGATGTAAGGTTCTATCTGATGTAAGACAATGAGGTTCTATCTAACGTGAGGTTCTATCCGACGTAAGACATTGTGGTTCTATCTGACGTAAGACAATGAGGTTCTATCTAACTTAAGGTTCTATCTGACGTAAGACAATGAGGTTCTATCTTACGTAAGACAATGAGGTTCTATCTGACGTAAGACAATGCGGTTCTATCTGACGTAAGACAATGCGGTTCTATCTGACGTAAGACAATGCGGTTCTATCTGATGTAAGGTTCTATCTGATGTAAGACAATGAGGTTCTATCTAACGTGAGGTTCTATCCGACGTAAGACATTGTGGTTCTATCTGACGTAAGACAATGAGGTTCTATCTAACTTAAGGTTCTATCTGACGTAAGACAATGAGGTTCTATCTGATGTAAGACAATTAGGTTCTATCTGACGTAAGACAATGAGGTTCAATCTGACGTAAGACAATGAGGTTCTATCTTACGTAAGACAATGAGGTTCTATCTGACGTAAGACAATGCGGTTCTATCTGACGTAAGACAATGCGGTTCTATCTGATGTAAGGTTCTATCTGACGTAAGACAATGCAGTTCTATCTGACGTAAGGTTCTATCTGATGTAAGACAATGAGGTTCTATCTAATGTGAGGTTATATCCGACGTCAGACATTGTGGTTCTATCTTACGTAAGACAATGAGGTTCTATCTTACGTAAGACAATGAGGTTCTATCTGACGTAAGACAATGCGGTTCTATCTGATGTAAGGTTCTATCTGATGTAAGACAATGAGGTTCTATCTAACGTGAGGTTCTATCCGACGTAAGACATTGTGGTTCTATCTGACGTAAGACAATGAGGTTCTATCTGAAGTAAGACAATGAGGTTTAGGGTTGTTTTGAAGCCTATATCTAGAGGATGAGTGGTGTAAGTCTGCTGGGTGCATTACCTTATTTTGCCTCTGGGTACTGTAAGGTAAGATTTAAAGATTTCCTTACGTCACTCTCGCCTTTCATTGTTGCAATGAAGAAGCTGATGAAAAGTAAAATGCCTCAGCAATTATATATTATTGATGGGAGGATGTAGTACAGTTTTTACTCTTTAATCAAAGATTTTTTTTACCAATATTGCAAAGCTGGGAGGGGAGCTAAATTGCATGCAACACGGGCATGTGGATGGTTGCTGCAGTCCTTGTCGCCAAAGTCAAAATGCAGCATAACATAATGAAGTAGGAAACCTCCTACCTCCTAAACATAATCCACGTTTCCTCTATTTTTCTTTTCTCTTCTCGCTGCATGTTGTTGTTCTATTGATTCCCTAATAAATAATTGAGAAAGTCTGCTAACTGCCCTTTTAAATTCTCCTCACTCTCTCTCTCTCTCCTCTTCCCCATCCCCTCCTCCATATCATCCCCACATCCCGCTCCTCTTCTCCTCACTCTCTCTCTCCTCTTCCCCATCCCCTCCTCCATATCATCCCTACATCCCGCTCCTCTTCTCCTCGTCTCTACCCCATCCCCTCCTCCATATCATCCCCACATCCCGCTCCTCTTCTCCTCGCTCTCTCTCTCCTCTTCCCCATCCCCTCCTCCATATCATCCCTACATCCCGCTCCTCTTCTCCTCACTCTCTCTCTCCTCTTCCCCATCCCCTCCTCCATATCATCCCTACATCCCGCTCCTCTTCTCCTCGTCTCTACCCCATCCCCTCCTCCATATCATCCCCACATCCCGCTCCTCTTCTCCTCGCTCTCTCTCTCCTCTTCCCCATCCCCTCCTCCATATCATCCCCACATCCCACTCCTATTCTCCTCGCTCTCTCTCTCCTCTTCCCCATCCCCTCCTCCATATCATCCCCACATCCCGCTCCTATTCTCCTCGCTCTCTCTCTCCTCTTCCCCATCCCCTCCTCCATATCATCCCCACATCCCGCTCCTCTTCTCCTCGCTCTCTCTCTCCTCTTCCCCATCCCCTCCTCCATATCATCTCCAGATCCCGCTCCTCTTCTCCTCATCTCTACCCCATCCTTCACTGCCTCCCCAACTCCCCCTTCTCTCATCCCATCCTCTCCTCTCTCTCCATCCTCCTCTCATCTCTGCATCTCTGTGTGCTGATGTGGATCCTACAGTGCTGGGAAGGGTTGTTCTCTCTCTCTCTCCTCCCTCCATCTTCTCTGTCTGTATGCTGTGAAGGGTTGATCTCTCTCCTCCCTCCATCTTCTCTGTCTGTATGCTGTGAAGGGTTGTTCTCTCTCTCCTCCCTCCATCTTCTCTGTCTGTATGCTGTGAAGGGTTGTTCTCTCTCTCTCTCTCCTCCCTCCATCTTCTCTGTCTGTATGCTGTGAAGGGTTGTTCACTGTCTCTCTCTCCTCCCTCCATCTTCTCTGTCTGTATGCTGTGAAGGGTTGTTCTCTCTCTCCTCCCTCCATCTTCTATGTCTGTATGCTGTGAAGGGTTGTTCACTCTCTCTCTCCTCCCTCCATCTTCTCTGTCTGTATGCTGGGAAGGGTTGTTCTCTCTCTCTCTCTCCTCCCTCCATCTTCTCTGTCTGTATGCTGTGAAGGGTTGTTCTCTCTGTCCTCCCTCCATCTTCTCTGTTTGTATGCTGTGAAGGGTTGTTCTCTGTCTCTCTCTCCTCCCTCCATCTTCTCTGTCTGTATGCTGTGAAGGGTTGTTCTCTCTCTCCTCCCTCCATCTTCTCTGTCTGTATGCTGTGAAGGGTTGTTCTCTCTCTCTCTCTCCTCCCTCCATCTTCTCTGTCTGTATGCTGTGAAGGGTTGTTCACTCTCTCCTCCCTCCATCTTCTCTGTCTGTATGCTGTGAAGGGTTGTTCTCTGTCTCTCTCTCCTCCCTCCATCTTCTCTGTCTGTATGCTGTGAAGGGTTGTTCTCTCTCTCCTCCCTCCATCTTCTATGTCTGTATGCTGTGAAGGGTTGTTCACTCTCTCTCTCCTCCCTCCATCTTCTCTGTCTGTATGCTGTGAAGGGTTGTTCTCTCTCTCTCTCTCCTCCCTCCATCTTCTCTGTCTGTATGCTGTGAAGGGTTGTTCACTCTCTCCTCCCTCCATCTTCTCTGTCTGTATGCTGTGAAGGGTTGTTCTCTCTCTCCTCCCTCCATCTTCTCTGTCTGTATGCTGTGAAGGGGTGTTCACTCTCTCTTTCCTCCCTCCATCTTCTCTGTCTGTATGCTGGGAAGGGTTGTTCACTGTCTCGCTCTCCTCCCTCCATCTTCTCTGTCTGTATGCTGTGAAGGGTTGTTCACTCTCTCCTCCCTCCATCTTCTCTGTCTGTATGCTGTGAAGGGTTGTTCACTCTCTCTCTCCTCCCTCCATCTTCTCTGTCTATATGCTGTGAAGGGTTGTTCTCTCTCTCCTCCCTCCATCTTCTCTGTCTGTATGCTGTGAAGGGTTGTTCTCCCTCCATCTCCATCTTCTCTGTCTGTATGCTGTGAAGGGTTGTTCACTGTCTCTCTCTCCTCCCTCCATCTTCTCTGTCTATATGCTGTGAAGGGTTGTTCACTGTCTCTCTCTCCTCCCTCCATCTTCTCTGTCTATATGCTGTGAAGGGTTGTTCACTGTCTCTCTCTCCTCCCTCCATCTTCTCTGTCTATATGCTGTGAAGGGTTGTTCACTGTCTCTCTCTCCTCCCTCCATCTTCTCTGTCTGTATGCTGTGAAGGGTTGTTCACTCTCTCCTCCCTCCATCTTCTCTGTCTGTATGCTGTGAAGGGTTGTTCTCTCTCTCTCCCTCCATCTTCTCTGTCTGTATGCTGTGAAGGGTTGTTCTCTCTCTCTCTCTCCTCCCTCCATCTTCTCTGTCTGTATGCTGTGAAGGGTTGTTCACTGTCTCTCTCTCCTCCCTCCATCTTCTCTGTCTGTATGCTGTGAAGGGTTGTTCACTGTCTCTCTCTCCTCCCTCCATCTTCTCTGTCTGTATGCTGTGAAGGGTTGTTCACTCTCTCCTCCCTCCATCTTCTCTGTCTGTATGCTGTGAAGGGTTGTTCACTCTCTCCTCCCTCCATCTTCTCTGTCTGTATGCTGTGAAGGGTTGTTCACTCTCTCCTCCCTCCATCTTCTCTGTCTGTATGCTGTGAAGGGTTGTTCTCTCTCCTCCCTCCATCTTCTCTGTCTGTATGCTGTGAAGGGTTGTTCTCTCTCTCCTCCCTCCATCTTCTCTGTCTGTATGCTGTGAAGGGTTGTTCACTGTCTCTCTCTCCTCCCTCCATCTTCTCTGTCTGTATGCTGTGAAGGGTTGTTCACTGTCTTTCTCTCCTCCTTCCATCTTCTCTGTCTGTATGCTGTGAAGGGTTGTTCACTGTCTCTCTCTCCTCCCTCCATCTTCTCTGTCTGTATGCTGTGAAGGGTTGTTCACTCTCTCCTCCCTCCATCTTCTCTGTCTGTATGCTGGGAAGGGTTGTTCTCTCTCTCCTCCCTCCATCTTCTCTGTCTGTATGCTGTGAAGGGTTGTTCACTGTCTCTCTCTCCTCCCTCCATCTTCTCTGTCTATATGCTGTGAAGGGTTGTTCTCTCTCTCCTCCCTCCATCTTCTCTGTCTGTATGCTGTGAAGGGTTGTTCACTCTCTCTTTCCTCCCTCCATCTTCTCTGTCTGTATGCTGGGAAGGGTTGTTCACTGTCTCTCTCCTCCCTCCATCTTCTCTGTCTGTATGCTGTGAAGGGTTGTTCACTCTCTCCTCCCTCCATCTTCTCTGTCTGTATGCTGTGAAGGGTTGTTCACTCTCTCTCTCCTCCCTCCATCTTCTCTGTCTATATGCTGTGAAGGGTTGTTCTCTCTCTCCTCCCTCCATCTTCTCTGTCTGTATGCTGTGAAGGGTTGTTCACTGTCTCTCTCTCCTCCCTCCATCTTCTCTGTCTATATGCTGTGAAGGGTTGTTCACTGTCTCTCTCTCCTCCCTCCATCTTCTCTGTCTATATGCTGTGAAGGGTTGTTCACTGTCTCTCTCTCCTCCCTCCATCTTCTCTGTCTATATGCTGTGAAGGGTTGTTCACTGTCTCTCTCTCCTCCCTCCATCTTCTCTGTCTGTATGCTGTGAAGGGTTGTTCTCTCTCTCTCTCCTCCCTCCATCTTCTCTGTCTGTATGCTCTGAAGGGTTGTTCACTGTCTCTCTCTCCTCCCTCCATCTTCTCTGTCTGTATGCTGTGAAGGGTTGTTCACTGTCTCTCTCTCCTCCCTCCATCTTCTCTGTCTGTATGCTGTGAAGGGTTGTTCACTCTCTCCTCCCTCCATCTTCTCTGTCTGTATGCTGTGAAGGGTTGTTCACTCTCTCTCTCCTCCCTCCATCTTCTCTGTCTGTATGCTGGGAAGGGTTGTTCACTGTCTCTCTCTCCTCCCTCCATCTTCTCTGTCTGTATGCTGTGAAGGGTTGTTCACTCTCTCTCTCCTCCCTCCATATTCTCTGTCTGTATGCTGGGAAGGGTTGTTCACTGTCTCTCTCTCCTCCCTCCATCTTCTCTGTCTGTATGCTGTGAAGGGTTGTTCACTCTCTCCTCCCTCCATCTTCTCTGTCTGTATGCTGTGAAGGGTTGTTCACTCTCTCTCTCCTCCCTCCATCTTCTCTGTCTATATGCTGTGAAGGGTTGTTCTCTCTCTCCTCCCTCCATCTTCTCTGTCTGTATGCTGTGAAGGGTTGTTCTCTCTCTCCTCCCTCCATCTTCTCTGTCTGTATGCTGTGAAGGGTTGTTCACTCTCTCCTCCCTCCATCTTCTCTGTCTGTATGCTGTGAAGGGTTGTTCTCTCTCTCCTCCCTCCATCTTCTCTGTCTGTATGCTGTGAAGGGTTGTTCACTCTCTCCTCCCTCCATCTTCTCTGTCTGTATGCTGTGAAGGGTTGTTCTCTCTCTCTCTCCTCCCTCCATCTTCTCTGTCTGTATGCTGTGAAGGGTTGTTCACTCTCTCCTCCCTCCATCTTCTCTGTCTGTATGCTGTGAAGGGTTGTTCACTCTCTCCTCCCTCCATCTTCTCTGTCTGTATGCTGTGAAGGGTTGTTCACTCTCTCCTCCCTCCATCTTCTCTGTCTGTATGCTGTGAAGGGTTGTTCACTGTCTCTCTCTCCATCTTCTCTGTCTGTATGCTGTGAAGGGTTGTTCTCTCTCTCTCTCCTCCCTCCATCTTCTCTGTCTATATGCTGTGAAGGGTTGTTCTCTCTCTCCTCCCTCCATCTTCTCTGTCTATATGCTGTGAAGGGTTGTTCACTCTCTCCTCCCTCCATCTTCTCTGTCTGTATGCTGTGAAGGGTTGTTCTCTCTCTCCTCCCTCCATCTTCTCTGTCTGTATGCTGTAAAGGGTTGTTCTCTCTCTCCTCCCTCCATCTTCTCTGTCTATATGCTGTGAAGGGTTGTTCACTGTCTCTCTCTCCTCCCTCCATCTTCTCTGTCTGTATGCTGTGAAGGGTTGTTCTCTCTCTCTCTCTCCTCCCTCCATCTTCTCTGTCTGTATGCTGGGAAGGATTGTTCTCTCTCTCCTCCCTCCATCTTCTCTATCTGTATGCTGTGAAGGGTTGTTCTCTCTCTCCTCCCTCCATCTTCTCTGTCTGTATGCTGTGAAGGGTTGTTCACTCTCTCCTCCCTCCATCTTCTCTGTCTGTATGCTGTGAAGGGTTGTTCACTCTCTCCTCCCTCCATCTTCTCTGTCTGTATGCTGTGAAGGGTTGTTCTCTCTCTCCTCCCTCCATCTTCTATGTCTGTATGCTGTGAAGGGTTGTTCTCTCTCTCTCCTCCCTCCATCTTCTCTGTCTGTATGCTGTGAAGGGTTGTTCTCTCTCTCTCTCTCCTCCCTCCATCTTCTCTGTCTGTATGCTGTGAAGGGTTGTTCTCTCTCTCCTCCCTCCATCTTCTCTGTCTGTATGCTGTGAAGGGGTGTTCACTCTCTCTTTCCTCCCTCCATCTTCTCTGTCTGTATGCTGGGAAGGGTTGTTCACTGTCTCGCTCTCCTCCCTCCATCTTCTCTGTCTGTATGCTGTGAAGGGTTGTTCACTCTCTCCTCCCTCCATCTTCTCTGTCTGTATGCTGTGAAGGGTTGTTCACTCTCTCTCTCCTCCCTCCATCTTCTCTGTCTATATGCTGTGAAGGGTTGTTCTCTCTCTCCTCCCTCCATCTTCTCTGTCTGTATGCTGTGAAGGGTTGTTCTCTCTCTCCTCCCTCCATCTTCTCTGTCTGTATGCTGTGAAGGGTTGTTCTCTCTCTCCTCCCTCCATCTTCTCTGTCTGTATGCTGTGAAGGGTTGTTCACTGTCTCTCTCTCCTCCCTCCATCTTCTCTGTCTATATGCTGTGAAGGGTTGTTCACTGTCTCTCTCTCCTCCCTCCATCTTCTCTGTCTATATGCTGTGAAGGGTTGTTCACTGTCTCTCTCTCCTCCCTCCATCTTCTCTGTCTATATGCTGTGAAGGGTTGTTCACTGTCTCTCTCTCCTCCCTCCATCTTCTCTGTCTATATGCTGTGAAGGGTTGTTCACTGTCTCTCTCTCCTCCCTCCATCTTCTCTGTCTGTATGCTGTGAAGGGTTGTTCACTCTCTCCTCCCTCCATCTTCTCTGTCTGTATGCTGTGAAGGGTTGTTCTCTCTCTCTCTCTCCATCTTCTCTGTCTGTATGCTGTGAAGGGTTGTTCTCTCTCTCTCTCTCCTCCCTCCATCTTCTCTGTCTGTATGCTCTGAAGGGTTGTTCACTGTCTCTCTCTCCTCCCTCCATCTTCTCTGTCTGTATGCTGTGAAGGGTTGTTCACTGTCTCTCTCTCCTCCCTCCATCTTCTCTGTCTGTATGCTGTGAAGGGTTGTTCACTCTCTCCTCCCTCCATCTTCTCTGTCTGTATGCTGTGAAGGGTTGTTCACTCTCTCCTCCCTCCATCTTCTCTGTCTGTATGCTGTGAAGGGTTGTTCACTCTCTCCTCCCTCCATCTTCTCTGTCTGTATGCTGTGAAGGGTTGTTCACTCTCTCCTCCCTCCATCTTCTCTGTCTGTATGCTGTGAAGGGTTGTTCTCTCTCTCCTCCCTCCATCTTCTCTGTCTGTATGCTGTGAAGGGTTGTTCACTGTCTCTCTCTCCTCCCTCCATCTTCTCTGTCTGTATGCTGTGAAGGGTTGTTCACTGTCTTTCTCTCCTCCTTCCATCTTCTCTGTCTGTATGCTGTGAAGGGTTGTTCACTGTCTCTCTCTCCTCCCTCCATCTTCTCTGTCTGTATGCTGTGAAGGGTTGTTCACTCTCTCCTCCCTCCATCTTCTCTGTCTGTATGCTGGGAAGGGTTGTTCTCTCTCTCCTCCCTCCATCTTCTCTGTCTGTATGCTGTGAAGGGTTGTTCACTGTCTCTCTCTCCTCCCTCCATCTTCTCTGTCTATATGCTGTGAAGGGTTGTTCTCTCTCTCCTCCCTCCATCTTCTCTGTCTGTATGCTGTGAAGGGGTGTTCACTCTCTCTTTCCTCCCTCCATCTTCTCTGTCTGTATGCTGGGAAGGGTTGTTCACTGTCTCGCTCTCCTCCCTCCATCTTCTCTGTCTGTATGCTGTGAAGGGTTGTTCACTCTCTCCTCCCTCCATCTTCTCTGTCTGTATGCTGTGAAGGGTTGTTCACTCTCTCTCTCCTCCCTCCATCTTCTCTGTCTATATGCTGTGAAGGGTTGTTCTCTCTCTCCTCCCTCCATCTTCTCTGTCTGTATGCTGTGAAGGGTTGTTCACTGTCTCTCTCTCCTCCCTCCATCTTCTCTGTCTATATGCTGTGAAGGGTTGTTCACTGTCTCTCTCTCCTCCCTCCATCTTCTCTGTCTATATGCTGTGAAGGGTTGTTCACTGTCTCTCTCTCCTCCCTCCATCTTCTCTGTCTATATGCTGTGAAGGGTTGTTCACTGTCTCTCTCTCCTCCCTCCATCTTCTCTGTCTGTATGCTGTGAAGGGTTGTTCACTCTCTCCTCCCTCCATCTTCTCTGTCTGTATGCTGTGAAGGGTTGTTCTCTCTCTCTCTCTCCATCTTCTCTGTCTGTATGCTGTGAAGGGTTGTTCTCTCTCTCTCTCCTCCCTCCATCTTCTCTGTCTGTATGCTCTGAAGGGTTGTTCACTGTCTCTCTCTCCTCCCTCCATCTTCTCTGTCTGTATGCTGTGAAGGGTTGTTCACTGTCTCTCTCTCCTCCCTCCATCTTCTCTGTCTGTATGCTGTGAAGGGTTGTTCACTCTCTCCTCCCTCCATCTTCTCTGTCTGTATGCTGTGAAGGGTTGTTCACTCTCTCCTCCCTCCATCTTCTCTGTCTGTATGCTGTGAAGGGTTGTTCACTCTCTCTCTCCTCCCTCCATCTTCTCTGTCTGTATGCTGGGAAGGGTTGTTCACTGTCTCTCTCTCCTCCCTCCATCTTCTCTGTCTGTATGCTGTGAAGGGTTGTTCACTCTCTCTCTCCTCCCTCCATATTCTCTGTCTGTATGCTGGGAAGGGTTGTTCACTGTCTCTCTCTCCTCCCTCCATCTTCTCTGTCTGTATGCTGTGAAGGGTTGTTCACTCTCTCCTCCCTCCATCTTCTCTGTCTGTATGCTGTGAAGGGTTGTTCACTCTCTCTCTCCTCCCTCCATCTTCTCTGTCTATATGCTGTGAAGGGTTGTTCTCTCTCTCCTCCCTCCATCTTCTCTGTCTGTATGCTGTGAAGGGTTGTTCTCTCTCTCCTCCCTCCATCTTCTCTGTCTGTATGCTGTGAAGGGTTGTTCACTCTCTCCTCCCTCCATCTTCTCTGTCTGTATGCTGTGAAGGGTTGTTCTCTCTCTCCTCCCTCCATCTTCTCTGTCTGTATGCTGTGAAGGGTTGTTCACTCTCTCCTCCCTCCATCTTCTCTGTCTGTATGCTGTGAAGGGTTGTTCTCTCTCTCTCTCCTCCCTCCATCTTCTCTGTCTGTATGCTGTGAAGGGTTGTTCACTCTCTCCTCCCTCCATCTTCTCTGTCTGTATGCTGTGAAGGGTTGTTCACTCTCTCCTCCCTCCATCTTCTCTGTCTATATGCTGTGAAGGGTTGTTCTCTCTCTCCTCCCTCCATCTTCTCTGTCTATATGCTGTGAAGGGTTGTTCACTCTCTCCTCCCTCCATCTTCTCTGTCTGTATGCTGTGAAGGGTTGTTCTCTCTCTCCTCCCTCCATCTTCTCTGTCTGTATGCTGTAAAGGGTTGTTCTCTCTCTCCTCCCTCCATCTTCTCTGTCTATATGCTGTGAAGGGTTGTTCACTGTCTCTCTCTCCTCCCTCCATCTTCTCTGTCTGTATGCTGTGAAGGGTTGTTCTCTCTCTCTCTCTCCTCCCTCCATCTTCTCTGTCTGTATGCTGGGAAGGATTGTTCTCTCTCTCCTCCCTCCATCTTCTCTATCTGTATGCTGTGAAGGGTTGTTCTCTCTCTCCTCCCTCCATCTTCTCTGTCTGTATGCTGTGAAGGGTTGTTCACTCTCTCCTCCCTCCATCTTCTCTGTCTGTATGCTGTGAAGGGTTGTTCACTCTCTCCTCCCTCCATCTTCTCTGTCTGTATGCTGTGAAGGGTTGTTCACTCTCTCCTCCCTCCATCTTCTCTGTCTGTATGCTGTGAAGGGTTGTTCTCTCTCTCCTCCCTCCATCTTCTCTGTCTGTATGCTGTGAAGGGTTGTTCTCTCTCTCCTCCCTCCATCTTCTCTGTCTGTATGCTGTGAAGGGTTGTTCTCTCTCTCTCTCTCTCTCCTCCCTCCATCTTCTCTGTCTGTATGCTGTGAAGGGTTGTTCACTGTCTCTCTCTCCTCCCTCCATCTTCTCTGTCTGTATGCTGTGAAGGGTTGTTCACTGTCTCTCTCTCCTCCCTCCATCTTCTCTGTCTGTATGCTGTGAAGGGTTGTTCACTGTCTCTCTCTCCTCCCTCCATCTTCTCTGTCTGTATGCTGTGAAGGGTTGTTCACTCTCTCCTCCCTCCATCGTCTCTGTCTGTATGCTGGGAAGGGTTGTTCTCTCTCTCTCTCTCCTCCCTCCATCTTCTCTGTATATATGCTGTGAAGGGTTGTTCACTCTCTCTCTCCTCCCTCCATCTTCTCTGTCTGTATGCTGTGAAGGGTTGTTCTCTCTCTATCTCTCCTCCCTCCATCTTCTCTGTCTATATGCTGTGAAGGGTTGTTCACTGTCTCTCTCTCCTCCCTCCATCTTCTCTGTCTGTATGCTGTGAAGGGTTGTTCTCTCTCTCCTCCCTCCATCTTCTCTGTCTGTATGCTGTGAAGGGTTGTTCTCTCTCTCCTCCCTCCATCTTCTCTGTCTGTATGCTGTGAAGGGTTGTTCACTGTCTCTCTCCTCCCTCCATCTTCTCTGTCTATATGCTGGGAAGGGTTGTTCTCTCTCTCCTCCCTCCATCTTCTCTGTCTATATGCTGTGAAGGGTTGTTCACTGTCTCTCTCTCCTCCCTCCATCTTCTCTGTCTGTATGCTGTGAAGGGTTGTTCACTGTCTCTCTCTCCTCCCTCCATCTTCTCTGTCTGTATGCTGTGAAGGGTTGTTCTCTCTCTCCTCCCTCCATCTTCTCTGTCTGTATGCTGTGAAGGGTTGTTCTCTCTCTCCTCCCTCCATCTTCTCTGTCTGTATGCTGTGAAGGGTTGTTCTCTCTCTCCTCCCTCCATCTTCTCTGTCTGTATGCTGTGAAGGGTTGTTCTCTCTCTCCTCCCTCCATCTTCTCTGTCTGTATGCTGTGAAGGGTTGTTCACTCTCTCTCTCCTCCCTCCATCTTCTCTGTCTGTATGCTGTGAAGGGTTGTTCACTGTCTCTCTCTCCTCCCTCCATCTTCTCTGTCTGTATGCTGTGAAGGGTTGTTCACTCTCTCCTCCCTCCATCTTCTCTGTCTGTATGCTGTGAAGGGTTGTTCACTCTCTCTCTCCTCCCTCCATCTTCTCTGTCTGTATGCTGTGAAGGGTTGTTCACTGTCTCTCTCTCCTCCCTCCATCTTCTCTGTCTGTATGCTGTGAAGGGTTGTTCTCTCTCTCTCTCTCCTCCCTCCATCTTCTCTGTCTGTATGCTGTGAAGGGTTGTTCTCTCTCTCCTCCCTCCATCTTCTCTGTCTGTATGCTGTGAAGGGTTGTTCACTCTCTCCTCCCTCCATCTTCTCTGTCTGTATGCTGTGAAGGGTTGTTCTCTCTCTCTCTCCTCCCTCCATCTTCTCTGTCTGTATGCTGTGAAGGGTTGTTCACTCTCTCCTCCCTCCATCTTCTCTGTCTGTATGCTGTGAAGGGTTGTTCACTCTCTCCTCCCTCCATCTTCTCTGTCTGTATGCTGTGAAGGGTTGTTCACTCTCTCCTCCCTCCATCTTCTCTGTCTGTATGCTGTGAAGGGTTGTTCACTGTCTCTCTCTCCTCCCTCCATCTTCTCTGTCTGTATGCTGTGAAGGGTTGTTCTCTCTCTCTCTCTCCTCCCTCCATCTTCTCTGTCTGTATGCTGTGAAGGGTTGTTCACTCTCTCTCTCCTCCCTCCATCTTCTCTGTCTGTATGCTGTGAAGGGTTGTTCACTGTCTCTCTCTCCTCCCTCCATCTTCTCTGTCTGTATGCTGTGAAGGGTTGTTCACTCTCTCTTCCCTCCATCTTCTCTGTCTGTATGCTGTGAAGGGTTGTTCACTCTCTCCTCCCTCCATCTTCTCTGTCTGTATGCTGTGAAGGGTTGTTCATGTCTCTCTCTCCTCCCTCCATCTTCTCTGTCTGTATGCTGTGAAGGGTTGTTCACTCTCTCCTCCCTCCATCTTCTCTGTCTGTATGCTGTGAAGGGTTGTTCTCTCTCCTCCCTCCATCTTCTCTGTCTGTATGCTGTGAAGGGTTGTTCACTCTCTCTCTCCTCCCTCCATCTTCTCTGTCTATATGCTGTGAAGGGTTGTTCTCTCTCTCCTCCCTCCATCTTCTCTGTCTGTATGCTGTGAAGGGTTGTTCTCTCTCCTCCCTCCATCTTCTCTGTCTGTATGCTGTGAAGGGTTGTTCACTGTCTCTCTCTCCTCCCTCCATCTTCTCTGTCTATATGCTGTGAAGGGTTGTTCACTGTCTCTCTCTCCTCCCTCCATCTTCTCTGTCTGTATGCTGTGAAGGGTTGTTCACTGTCTCTCTCTCCTCCCTCCATCTTCTCTGTCTATATGCTGTGAAGGGTTGTTCACTGTCTCTCTCTCCTCCCTCCATCTTCTCTGTCTGTATGCTGTGAAGGGTTGTTCACTCTCTCCTCCCTCCATCTTCTCTGTCTGTATGCTGTGAAGGGTTGTTCTCTCTCTCTCTCTCCTCCCTCCATCTTCTCTGTCTGTATGCTCTGAAGGGTTGTTCACTGTCTCTCTCTCCTCCCTCCATCTTCTCTGTCTGTATGCTGTGAAGGGTTGTTCACTGTCTCTCTCTCCTCCCTCCATCTTCTCTGTCTGTATGCTGTGAAGGGTTGTTCACTCTCTCCTCCCTCCATCTTCTCTGTCTGTATGCTGTGAAGGGTTGTTCACTCTCTCCTCCCTCCATCTTCTCTGTCTGTATGCTGTGAAGGGTTGTTCACTCTCTCCTCCCTCCATCTTCTCTGTCTGTATGCTGTGAAGGGTTGTTCACTCTCTCCTCCCTCCATCTTCTCTGTCTGTATGCTGTGAAGGGTTGTTCTCTCTCTCCTCCCTCCATCTTCTCTGTCTGTATGCTGTGAAGGGTTGTTCTCTCTCTCCTCCCTCCATCTTCTCTGTCTGTATGCTGTGAAGGGTTGTTCACTGTCTTTCTCTCCTCAGTCCATCTTCTCTGTCTGTATGCTGTGAAGGGTTGTTCACTGTCTCTCTCTCCTCCCTCCATCTTCTCTGTCTGTATGCTGTGAAGGGTTGTTCACTCTCTCCTCCCTCCATCTTCTCTGTCTGTATGCTGGGAAGGGTTGTTCTCTCTCTCCTCCCTCCATCTTCTCTGTCTATATGCTGTGAAGGGTTGTTCTCTCTCTCCTCCCTCCATCTTCTCTGTCTGTATGCTGTGAAGGGGTGTTCACTCTCTCTTTCCTCCCTCCATCTTCTCTGTCTGTATGCTGGGAAGGGTTGTTCACTGTCTCGCTCTCCTCCCTCCATCTTCTCTGTCTGTATGCTGTGAAGGGTTGTTCACTCTCTCCTCCCTCCATCTTCTCTGTCTGTATGCTGTGAAGGGTTGTTCACTCTCTCTCTCCTCCCTCCATCTTCTCTGTCTATATGCTGTGAAGGGTTGTTCTCTCTCTCCTCCCTCCATCTTCTCTGTCTGTATGCTGTGAAGGGTTGTTCACTGTCTCTCTCTCCTCCCTCCATCTTCTCTGTCTATATGCTGTGAAGGGTTGTTCACTGTCTCTCTCTCCTCCCTCCATCTTCTCTGTCTATATGCTGTGAAGGGTTGTTCACTGTCTCTCTCTCCTCCCTCCATCTTCTCTGTCTATATGCTGTGAAGGGTTGTTCACTGTCTCTCTCTCCTCCCTCCATCTTCTCTGTCTGTATGCTGTGAAGGGTTGTTCACTCTCTCCTCCCTCCATCTTCTCTGTCTGTATGCTGTGAAGGGTTGTTCTCTCTCTCTCTCTCCATCTTCTCTGTCTGTATGCTGTGAAGGGTTGTTCTCTCTCTCTCTCCTCCCTCCATCTTCTCTGTCTGTATGCTCTGAAGGGTTGTTCACTGTCTCTCTCTCCTCCCTCCATCTTCTCTGTCTGTATGCTGTGAAGGGTTGTTCACTGTCTCTCTCTCCTCCCTCCATCTTCTCTGTCTGTATGCTGTGAAGGGTTGTTCACTCTCTCCTCCCTCCATCTTCTCTGTCTGTATGCTGTGAAGGGTTGTTCACTCTCTCTCTCCTCCCTCCATCTTCTCTGTCTATATGCTGTGAAGGGTTGTTCTCTCTCTCCTCCCTCCATCTTCTCTGTCTGTATGCTGTGAAGGGTTGTTCACTCTCTCTCTCCTCCCTCCATCTTCTCTGTCTGTATGCTGGGAAGGGTTGTTCACTGTCTCTCTCTCCTCCCTCCATCTTCTCTGTCTGTATGCTGTGAAGGGTTGTTCTCTCTCTCCTCCCTCCATCTTCTCTGTCTGTATGCTGTGAAGGGTTGTTCTCTCTCTCCTCCCTCCATCTTCTCTGTCTGTATGCTGTGAAGGGTTGTTCTCTCTCTCCTCCCTCCATCTTCTCTGTCTGTATGCTGTGAAGGGTTGTTCACTCTCTCTCTCCTCCCTCCATCTTCTCTGTCTGTATGCTGGGAAGGGTTGTTCACTGTCTCTCTCTCCTCCCTCCATCTTCTCTGTCTGTATGCTGTGAAGGGTTGTTCACTGTCTCTCTCTCCTCCCTCCATCTTCTCTGTCTATATGCTGTGAAGGGTTGTTCACTGTCTCTCTCTCCTCCCTCCATCTTCTCTGTCTATATGCTGTGAAGGGTTGTTCACTGTCTCTCTCTCCTCCCTCCATCTTCTCTGTCTGTATGCTGTGAAGGGTTGTTCACTCTCTCCTCCCTCCATCTTCTCTGTCTGTATGCTGTGAAGGGTTGTTCACTGTCTCTCTCTCCTCCCTCCATCTTCTCTGTCCATATGCTGTGAAGGGTTGTTCACTGTCTCTCTCTCCTCCCTCCATCTTCTCTGTCTATATGCTGTGAAGGGTTGTTCACTGTCTCTCTCTCCTCCCTCCATCTTCTCTGTCTGTATGCTGTGAAGGGTTGTTCTCTCTCTCCTCCCTCCATCTTCTCTGTCTGTATGCTGTGAAGGGTTGTTCACTGTCTCTCTCTCCTCCCTCCATCTTCTCTGTCTGTATGCTGTGAAGGGTTGTTCTGTCTCTCTCTCCTCCCTCCATCTTCTCTGTCTATATGCTGTGAAGGGTTGTTCTGTCTCTCTCTCCTCCCTCCATCTTCTCTGTCTGTATGCTGTGAAGGGTTGTTCACTCTCTCCTCCCTCCATCTTCTCTGTCTGTATGCTGTGAAGGGTTGTTCTCTCTCTCCTCCCTCCATCTTCTCTGTCTGTATGCTGTGAAGGGTTGTTCTCTCTCTCTCTCCATCTTCTCTGTCTGTATGCTGTGAAGGGTTGTTCTCTCTCTCTCTCCTCCCTCCATCTTCTCTGTCTGTATGCTCTGAAGGGTTGTTCACTGTCTCTCTCTCCTCCCTCCATCTTCTCTGTCTGTATGCTGTGAAGGGTTGTTCACTCTCTCTCTCCTCCCTCCATCTTCTCTGTCTATATGCTGTGAAGGGTTGTTCTCTCTCTCCTCCCTCCATCTTCTCTGTCTGTATGCTGTGAAGGGTTGTTCTCTCTCTCTCTCTCCTCCCTCCATCTTCTCTGTCTGTATGCTGTGAAGAGTTGTTCTCTCTCTCCTCCCTCCATCTTCTCTGTCTGTATGCTGTGAAGGGGTGTTCACTCTCTCTCTCCTCCCTCCATCTTCTCTGTCTGTATGCTGTGAAGGGTTGTTCTCTCTCTCCTCCCTCCATCTTCTCTGTCTGTATGCTGTGAAGGGTTGTTCTCTCTCTCTCTCCTCCCTCCATCTTCTCTGTCTGTATGCTGTGAAGGGTTGTTCTCTCTCTCTCTCCTCCCTCCATCTTCTCTGTCTGTATGCTGTGAAGGGTTGTTCACTCTCTCCTCCCTCCATCTTCTCTGTCTGTATGCTGTGAAGGGTTGTTCTCTCTCTCTCTCTCCTCCCTCCATCTTCTCTGTCTGTATGCTGTGAAGAGTTGTTCTCTCTCTCCTCCCTCCATCTTCTCTGTCTGTATGCTGTGAAGGGTTGTTCTCTCTCTCCTCCCTCCATCTTCTCTGTCTGTATGCTGTGAAGGGTTGTTCTCTCTCTCCTCCCTCCATCTTCTCTGTCTGTATGCTGTGAAGGGTTGTTCACTCTCTCCTCCCTCCATCTTCTCTGTCTGTATGCTGTGAAGGGTTGTTCACTCTCTCTCTCCTCCCTCCATCTTCTCTGTCTGTATGCTGTGAAGGGTTGTTCACTGTCTCTCTCTCCTCCCTCCATCTTCTCTGTCTGTATGCTGTGAAGGGTTGTTCTCTCTCTCTCTCTCCTCCCTCCATCTTCTCTGTCTGTATGCTGTGAAGGGTTGTTCTCTCTCTCCTCCCTCCATCTTCTCTGTCTGTATGCTGTGAAGGGTTGTTCACTCTCTCCTCCCTCCATCTTCTCTGTCTGTATGCTGTGAAGGGTTGTTCTCTCTCTCTCTCCTCCCTCCATCTTCTCTGTCTGTATGCTGTGAAGGGTTGTTCACTCTCTCCTCCCTCCATCTTCTCTGTCTGTATCCTGTGAAGGGTTGTTCACTCTCTCCTCCCTCCATCTTCTCTGTCTGTATGCTGTGAAGGGTTGTTCACTCTCTCCTCCCTCCATCTTCTCTGTCTGTATGCTGTGAAGGGTTGTTCACTGTCTCTCTCTCCTCCCTCCATCTTCTCTGTCTGTATGCTGTGAAGGGTTGTTCTCTCTCTCTCTCTCCTCCCTCCATCTTCTCTGTCTGTATGCTGTGAAGGGTTGTTCACTCTCTCTCTCCTCCCTCCATCTTCTCTGTCTGTATGCTGTGAAGGGTTGTTCACTGTCTCTCTCTCCTCCCTCCATCTTCTCTGTCTGTATGCTGTGAAGGGTTGTTCACTCTCTCTTCCCTCCATCTTCTCTGTCTGTATGCTGTGAAGGGTTGTTCACTCTCTCCTCCCTCCATCTTCTCTGTCTGTATGCTGTGAAGGGTTGTTCACTCTCTCCTCCCTCCATCTTCTCTGTCTGTATGCTGTGAAGGGTTGTTCACTCTCTCCTCCCTCCATCTTCTCTGTCTGTATGCTGTGAAGGGTTGTTCACTCTCTCTCTCCTCCCTCCATCTTCTCTGTCTATATGCTGTGAAGGGTTGTTCTCTCTCTCCTCCCTCCATCTTCTCTGTCTGTATGCTGTGAAGGGTTGTTCACTCTCTCTCTCCTCCCTCCATCTTCTCTGTCTGTATGCTGGGAAGGGTTGTTCACTGTCTCTCTCTCCTCCCTCCATCTTCTCTGTCTGTATGCTGTGAAGAGTTGTTCTCTCTCTCCTCCCTCCATCTTCTCTGTCTGTATGCTGTGAAGGGTTGTTCACTCTCTCCTCCCTCCATCTTCTCTGTCTGTATGCTGTGAAGGGTTGTTCTCTCTCTCCTCCCTCCATCTTCTCTGTCTGTATGCTGTGAAGGGTTGTTCTCTCTCTCTCTCCTCCCTCCATCTTCTCTGTCTGTATGCTGTGAAGGGTTGTTCACTCTCTCCTCCCTCCATCTTCTCTGTCTGTATGCTGTGAAGGGTTGTTCTCTCTCTCTCTCTCCTCCCTCCATCTTCTCTGTCTGTATGCTGTGAAGGGTTGTTCTCTCTCTCCTCCCTCCATCTTCTCTGTCTGTATGCTGTGAAGGGTTGTTCTCTCTCTCCTCCCTCCATCTTCTCTGTCTGTATGCTGTGAAGGGTTGTTCTCTCTCTCCTCCCTCCATCTTCTCTGTCTGTATGCTGTGAAGGGTTGTTCACTCTCTCCTCCCTCCATCTTCTCTGTCTGTATGCTGTGAAGGGTTGTTCACTCTCTCTCTCCTCCCTCCATCTTCTCTGTCTGTATGCTGTGAAGGGTTGTTCACTGTCTCTCTCTCCTCCCTCCATCTTCTCTGTCTGTATGCTGTGAAGGGTTGTTCTCTCTCTCTCTCTTCTCTGTCTGTATGCTGTGAAGGGTTGTTCTCTCTCTCCTCCCTCCATCTTCTCTGTCTGTATGCTGTGAAGGGTTGTTCACTCTCTCCTCCCTCCATCTTCTCTGTCTGTATGCTGTGAAGGGTTGTTCTCTCTCTCTCTCCTCCCTCCATCTTCTCTGTCTGTATGCTGTGAAGGGTTGTTCACTCTCTCCTCCCTCCATCTTCTCTGTCTGTATGCTGTGAAGGGTTGTTCACTGTCTCTCTCTCCTCCCTCCATCTTCTCTGTCTGTATGCTGTGAAGGGTTGTTCTCTCTCTCTCTCTCCTCCCTCCATCTTCTCTGTCTGTATGCTGTGAAGGGTTGTTCACTCTCTCTCTCCTCCCTCCATCTTCTCTGTCTGTATGCTGTGAAGGGTTGTTCACTGTCTCTCTCTCCTCCCTCCATCTTCTCTGTCTGTATGCTGTGAAGGGTTGTTCACTCTCTCTTCCCTCCATCTTCTCTGTCTGTATGCTGTGAAGGGTTGTTCACTCTCTCCTCCCTCCATCTTCTCTGTCTGTATGCTGTGAAGGGTTGTTCACTCTCTCCTCCCTCCATCTTCTCTGTCTGTATGCTGTGAAGGGTTGTTCACTCTCTCCTCCCTCCATCTTCTCTGTCTGTATGCTGTGAAGGGTTGTTCACTCTCTCCTCCCTCCATCTTCTCTGTCTGTATGCTGTGAAGGGTTGTTCACTCTCTCTCTCCTCCCTCCATCTTCTCTGTCTATATGCTGTGAAGGGTTGTTCTCTCTCTCCTCCCTCCATCTTCTCTGTCTGTATGCTGTGAAGGGTTGTTCTCTCTCTCCTCCCTCCATCTTCTCTGTCTGTATGCTGTGAAGGGTTGTTCACTGTCTCTCTCTCCTCCCTCCATCTTCTCTGTCTATATGCTGTGAAGGGTTGTTCACTGTCTCTCTCTCCTCCCTCCATCTTCTCTGTCTATATGCTGTGAAGGGTTGTTCACTGTCTCTCTCTCCTCCCTCCATCTTCTCTGTCTATATGCTGTGAAGGGTTGTTCACTGTCTCTCTCTCCTCCCTCCATCTTCTCTGTCTGTATGCTGTGAAGGGTTGTTCACTCTCTCCTCCCTCCATCTTCTCTGTCTGTATGCTGTGAAGGGTTGTTCTCTCTCTCTCTCTCCATCTTCTCTGTCTGTATGCTGTGAAGGGTTGTTCTCTCTCTCTCTCCTCCCTCCATCTTCTCTGTCTGTATGCTCTGAAGGGTTGTTCACTGTCTCTCTCTCCTCCCTCCATCTTCTCTGTCTGTATGCTGTGAAGGGTTGTTCACTGTCTCTCTCTCCTCCCTCCATCTTCTCTGTCTGTATGCTGTGAAGGGTTGTTCACTCTCTCCTCCCTCCATCTTCTCTGTCTGTATGCTGTGAAGGGTTGTTCACTCTCTCCTCCCTCCATCTTCTCTGTCTGTATGCTGTGAAGGGTTGTTCACTCTCTCCTCCCTCCATCTTCTCTGTCTGTATGCTGTGAAGGGTTGTTCACTCTCTCCTCCCTCCATCTTCTCTGTCTGTATGCTGTGAAGGGTTGTTCTCTCTCTCCTCCCTCCATCTTCTCTGTCTGTATGCTGTGAAGGGTTGTTCACTGTCTCTCTCTCCTCCCTCCATCTTCTCTGTCTGTATGCTGTGAAGGGTTGTTCACTGTCTTTCTCTCCTCAGTCCATCTTCTCTGTCTGTATGCTGTGAAGGGTTGTTCACTGTCTCTCTCTCCTCCCTCCATCTTCTCTGTCTGTATGCTGTGAAGGGTTGTTCACTCTCTCCTCCCTCCATCTTCTCTGTCTGTATGCTGTGAAGGGTTGTTCACTCTCTCCTCCCTCCATCTTCTCTGTCTATATGCTGTGAAGGGTTGTTCTCTCTCTCCTCCCTCCATCTTCTCTGTCTGTATGCTGTGAAGGGTTGTTCACTCTCTCTCTCCTCCCTCCATCTTCTCTGTCTATATGCTGTGAAGGGTTGTTCTCTCTCTCCATCTTCTCTGTCTGTATGCTGTGAAGGGTTGTTCTCTCTCTCCTCCCTCCATCTTCTCTGTCTGTATGCTGTGAAGGGTTGTTCACTGTCTCTCTCTCCTCCCTCCATCTTCTCTGTCTATATGCTGTGAAGGGTTGTTCACTGTCTCTCTCTCCTCCCTCCATCTTCTCTGTCTATATGCTGTGAAGGGTTGTTCACTGTCTCTCTCTCCTCCCTCCATCTTCTCTGTCTATATGCTGTGAAGGGTTGTTCACTGTCTCTCTCTCCTCCCTCCATCTTCTCTGTCTGTATGCTGTGAAGGGTTGTTCACTCTCTCCTCCCTCCATCTTCTCTGTCTGTATGCTGTGAAGGGTTGTTCTCTCTCTCTCTCTCTCTCTCTCCATCTTCTCTGTCTGTATGCTGTGAAGGGTTGTTCTCTCTCTCTCTCTCCTCCCTCCATCTTCTCTGTCTGTATGCTCTGAAGGGTTGTTCACTGTCTCTCTCTCCTCCCTCCATCTTCTCTGTCTGTATGCTGTGAAGGGTTGTTCACTGTCTCTCTCTCCTCCCTCCATCTTCTCTGTCTGTATGCTGTGAAGGGTTGTTCACTCTCTCCTCCCTCCATCTTCTCTGTCTGTATGCTGTGAAGGGTTGTTCACTCTCTCCTCCCTCCATCTTCTCTGTCTGTATGCTGTGAAGGGTTGTTCACTCTCTCCTCCCTCCATCTTCTCTGTCTGTATGCTGTGAAGGGTTGTTCACTCTCCTCCCTCCATCTTCTCTGTCTGTATGCTGTGAAGGGTTGTTCTCTCTCTCCTCCCTCCATCTTCTCTGTCTGTATGCTGTGAAGGGTTGTTCACTGTCTCTCTCTCCTCCCTCCATCTTCTCTGTCTGTATGCTGTGAAGGGTTGTTCACTGTCTTTCTCTCCTCAGTCCATCTTCTCTGTCTGTATGCTGTGAAGGGTTGTTCACTGTCTCTCTCTCCTCCCTCCATCTTCTCTGTCTGTATGCTGTGAAGGGTTGTTCACTCTCTCCTCCCTCCATCTTCTCTGTCTGTATGCTGGGAAGGGTTGTTCTCTCTCTCCTCCCTCCATCTTCTCTGTCTATATGCTGTGAAGGGTTGTTCTCTCTCTCCTCCCTCCATCTTCTCTGTCTGTATGCTGTGAAGGGGTGTTCACTCTCTCTTTCCTCCCTCCATCTTCTCTGTCTGTATGCTGGGAAGGGTTGTTCACTGTCTCGCTCTCCTCCCTCCATCTTCTCTGTCTGTATGCTGTGAAGGGTTGTTCACTCTCTCCTCCCTCCATCTTCTCTGTCTGTATGCTGTGAAGGGTTGTTCACTCTCTCTCTCCTCCCTCCATCTTCTCTGTCTATATGCTGTGAAGGGTTGTTCTCTCTCTCCTCCCTCCATCTTCTCTGTCTGTATGCTGTGAAGGGTTGTTCACTCTCTCTCTCCTCCCTCCATCTTCTCTGTCTGTATGCTGTGAAGGGTTGTTCTCTCTCTCCTCCCTCCATCTTCTCTGTCTGTATGCTGTGAAGGGTTGTTCACTGTCTCTCTCTCCTCCCTCCATCTTCTCTGTCTATATGCTGTGAAGGGTTGTTCACTGTCTCTCTCTCCTCCCTCCATCTTCTCTGTCTATATGCTGTGAAGGGTTGTTCACTGTCTCTCTCTCCTCCCTCCATCTTCTCTGTCTATATGCTGTGAAGGGTTGTTCACTGTCTCTCTCTCCTCCCTCCATCTTCTCTGTCTGTATGCTGTGAAGGGTTGTTCACTCTCTCCTCCCTCCATCTTCTCTGTCTGTATGCTGTGAAGGGTTGTTCTCTCTCTCTCTCTCCATCTTCTCTGTCTGTATGCTGTGAAGGGTTGTTCTCTCTCTCTCTCCTCCCTCCATCTTCTCTGTCTGTATGCTCTGAAGGGTTGTTCACTGTCTCTCTCTCCTCCCTCCATCTTCTCTGTCTGTATGCTGTGAAGGGTTGTTCACTGTCTCTCTCTCCTCCCTCCATCTTCTCTGTCTGTATGCTGTGAAGGGTTGTTCACTCTCTCCTCCCTCCATCTTCTCTGTCTGTATGCTGTGAAGGGTTGTTCACTCTCTCTCTCCTCCCTCCATCTTCTCTGTCTATATGCTGTGAAGGGTTGTTCTCTCTCTCCTCCCTCCATCTTCTCTGTCTGTATGCTGTGAAGGGTTGTTCACTCTCTCTCTCCTCCCTCCATCTTCTCTGTCTGTATGCTGGGAAGGGTTGTTCACTGTCTCTCTCTCCTCCCTCCATCTTCTCTGTCTGTATGCTGTGAAGGGTTGTTCACTGTCTCTCTCCTCCCTCCATCTTCTCTGTCTGTATGCTGTGAAGGGTTGTTCTCTCTCTCCTCCCTCCATCTTCTCTGTCTGTATGCTGTGAAGGGTTGTTCTCTCTCTCCTCCCTCCATCTTCTCTGTCTGTATGCTGTGAAGGGTTGTTCACTCTCTCTCTCCTCCCTCCATCTTCTCTGTCTGTATGCTGTGAAGGGTTGTTCACTGTCTCTCTCTCCTCCCTCCATCTTCTCTGTCTATATGCTGTGAAGGGTTGTTCACTGTCTCTCTCTCCTCCCTCCATCTTCTCTGTCTATATGCTGTGAAGGGTTGTTCACTGTCTCTCTCTCCTCCCTCCATCTTCTCTGTCTGTATGCTGTGAAGGGTTGTTCACTCTCTCCTCCCTCCATCTTCTCTGTCTGTATGCTGTGAAGGGTTGTTCTCTCTCTCTCTCTCCATCTTCTCTGTCTATATGCTGTGAAGGGTTGTTCTCTCTCTCTCTCCTCCCTCCATCTTCTCTGTCTGTATGCTGTGAAGGGTTGTTCACTCTCTCTCTCCTCCCTCCATCTTCTCTGTCTATATGCTGTGAAGGGTTGTTCTCTCTCTCCTCCCTCCATCTTCTCTGTCTGTATGCTGTGAAGGGTTGTTCACTCTCTCTCTCCTCCCTCCATCTTCTCTGTCTGTATGCTGGGAAGGGTTGTTCACTGTCTCTCTCTCCTCCCTCCATCTTCTCTGTCTGTATGCTGTGAAGGGTTGTTCACTGTCTCTCTCCTCCCTCCATCTTCTCTGTCTGTATGCTGTGAAGGGTTGTTCTCTCTCTCCTCCCTCCATCTTCTCTGTCTGTATGCTGTGAAGGGTTGTTCACTCTCTCCTCCCTCCATCTTCTCTGTCTGTATGCTGGGAAGGGTTGTTCACTGTCTCTCTCTCCTCCCTCCATCTTCTCTGTCTGTATGCTGTGAAGGGTTGTTCACTCTCTCTCTCCTCCCTCCATATTCTCTGTCTGTATGCTGGGAAGGGTTGTTCACTGTCTCTCTCTCCTCCCTCCATCTTCTCTGTCTGTATGCTGTGAAGGGTTGTTCACTCTCTCCTCCCTCCATCTTCTCTGTCTGTATGCTGTGAAGGGTTGTTCACTCTCTCTCTCCTCCCTCCATCTTCTCTGTCTGTATGCTGTGAAGGGTTGTTCACTCTCTCCTCCCTCCATCTTCTCTGTCTGTATGCTGTGAAGGGTTGTTCACTCTCTCCTCCCTCCATCTTCTCTGTCTGTATGCTGGGAAGGGTTGTTCTCTCTCTCCTCCCTCCATCTTCTCTGTCTGTATGCTGTGAAGGGTTGTTCACTGTCTCTCTCTCCTCCCTCCATCTTCTCTGTCCATATGCTGTGAAGGGTTGTTCACTGTCTCTCTCTCCTCCCTCCATCTTCTCTGTCTATATGCTGTGAAGGGTTGTTCACTGTCTCTCTCTCCTCCCTCCATCTTCTCTGTCTGTATGCTGTGAAGGGTTGTTCTCTCTCTCCTCCCTCCATCTTCTCTGTCTGTATGCTGTGAAGGGTTGTTCACTGTCTCTCTCTCCTCCCTCCATCTTCTCTGTCTATATGCTGTGAAGGGTTGTTCACTGTCTCTCTCTCCTCCCTCCATCTTCTCTGTCTATATGCTGTGAAGGGTTGTTCACTGTCTCTCTCTCCTCCCTCCATCTTCTCTGTCTATATGCTGTGAAGGGTTGTTCACTGTCACTCTCTCCTCCCTCCATCTTCTCTGTCTGTATGCTGTGAAGGGTTGTTCTCTCTCTCCTCCCTCCATCTTCTCTGTCTGTATGCTGTGAAGGGTTGTTCTCTCTCTCTCTCCATCTTCTCTGTCTGTATGCTGTGAAGGGTTGTTCTCTCTCTCTCTCCTCCCTCCATCTTCTCTGTCTGTATGCTCTGAAGGGTTGTTCACTGTCTCTCTCTCCTCCCTCCATCTTCTCTGTCTGTATGCTGTGAAGGGTTGTTCACTCTCTCTCTCCTCCCTCCATCTTCTCTGTCTATATGCTGTGAAGGGTTGTTCTCTCTCTCCTCCCTCCATCTTCTCTGTCTGTATGCTGTGAAGGGTTGTTCACTCTCTCTCTCCTCCCTCCATCTTCTCTGTCTGTATGCTGGGAAGGGTTGTTCACTGTCTCTCTCTCCTCCCTCCATCTTCTCTGTCTGTATGCTGTGAAGAGTTGTTCACTGTCTCTCTCTCCTCCCTCCATCTTCTCTGTCTATATGCTGTGAAGGGTTGTTCACTCTCTCTCTCCTCCCTCCATCTTCTCTGTCTGTATGCTGGGAAGGGTTGTTCACTGTCTCTCTCTCCTCCCTCCATCTTCTCTGTCTGTATGCTGTGAAGGGTTGTTCTCTCTCTCTCTCCTCCCTCCATCTTCTCTGTCTGTATGCTGTGAAGGGTTGTTCTCTCTCTCCTCCCTCCATCTTCTCTGTCTGTATGCTGTGAAGGGTTGTTCTCTCTCTCCTCCCTCCATCTTCTCTGTCTGTATGCTGTGAAGGGTTGTTCACTCTCTCCTCCCTCCATCTTCTCTGTCTGTATGCTGTGAAGGGTTGTTCTCTCTCTATCTCTCCTCCCTCCATCTTCTCTGTCTATATGCTGTGAAGGGTTGTTCACTGTCTCTCTCTCCTCCCTCCATCTTCTCTGTCTGTATGCTGTGAAGGGTTGTTCTCTCTCTCCTCCCTCCATCTTCTCTGTCTGTATGCTGTGAAGGGTTGTTCTCTGTCTCTCTCTCCTCCCTCCATCTTCTCTGTCTGTATGCTGGGAAGGGTTGTTCAGGGGGAATGGGCTGCTCGCATGGCTGGTCAGCCTGGCCATACCATCCATCAGGAACACACACTGTTGTTTCAGACTTCTGGTGGGAGCTGTCTCCTTGTCTCAGACTCTCTCTCTCACTCTTTTCTCCTTTCTCTATCTTCCCTTGCTTTCCAAAATCGCTCTCCTCTCTCTCTCTCTCTCCCTTTCTCTCTATCCTCTTCCTCTCTCTCCCTCCTCTCCAAAATGTATCTCTCTCTCCATCACTCCCCCTCTCCCTTTCCTCACTCTGAAAATGTCTCTCCATCTCTCTCCTCCTTCGTCTCTCTTGTCTCTACTGTACAACGTTGCTTGAGCACATAGCTGATAGGAATGTTCAAATCTGCTCTGGGCATTCTTCCTGATCCTCCCAGTAATTCAGTTTCCCAAGGCTACACGATGCAGAAGTCTAAAATCAGCCCTACCTAGCCTTAATTAACTTTGCTTAGACAGAACGTCGTCATTGCCAGCATCAAATAAATGTGTCTGTCAATATTGGGTCTTGTACAATATGACAGTGTATACAAGTTTATATGTAAGTGTGATATAGGCCCCCTGCACACAATACTAGGCAACAGAGTTTCTAAACCCAGAGGCGCAAAATTGAAAAACTTCCGGGAGCGCTTGCGAAACAGACCAAGCAGAACAGGCCGGGGTTTGGGGTTTGGGGTTTGAGAAGTCAATAAGAGAAGTGAAAAATTATTCCTTAGTTGTACATTTTCTGAATCTAAATGCACAACCATGATTCGAGCCAGTCTCTTAAGTGGTTGAACATGTTACTCTAACCTCGTGAAAGTGGCAAACTGACACGTTTTAATTTTCGCCAAAAAACAATAACGTTATATGGAAGGATTGCCTTTGATTTGATGGCCTGCTTCACGAGCAGTTCGCCGATGACGTGTTTCTACGAATGAGCTTAGCTAGCTATGACGTCGCCTACAAGTGTAATCTGGGATTTCTAACATTCAGCTTCATATTGTACTGTCGTTGTCTAGGCCTATACTAATATCTCCTTTTCACATGGCCTCCCATTGGTCACACACCATACCCTATCTACCTTCACCATCACTATTTAACAGCTTACATTACATATAGATCACAGGACTACAGCATCATCTAAAACGGGAATGTCCTTTCCCACATCTGTCCCTAGGTTGTGTCCCTATTCCCTACATAGTGCACTACTGTTGACCACAGCCCTGGTCAAAGGTAATGCACTACAAAGGGAACAGGGTGGCATTTGTATAAACATTTATATTCCGCCCAAGTAAAACCCTCCGTGCTCGGACCAGAGCGGAGATAGCGCTTGACTCCATTTTATGGAATATAATCTGTTCAGTCAGAATGATAAATCTGTTGGTGCCTGTGGGTATGAGAGTACCATGCAGGTGTGTGTGTGTGTGTGTGTGTGTGTGTGTGTGTGTGTGTGTGTGTGTGTGCGTGTGCCTGCTAGCGTAAGCCAATAGCAGCCACTGTTATTGCACTGCACACATCTCCTGCTTTTAACCCAGTTCATGATCCCGGGACTGGGGAGAGATGTACAGTATGTCTCTCTCTCTCCCTCTCTGTCTCTCTGGTTCGACTGCACTCTGCGACAGAAAATTGATACGGACTGTGACTTATTTCCGAGGGTATTGATATGGAAGTGTTTGATAGCATCGGCTGGCGTCTCTCTCTTCACGCCGCCGTTCCGTTGTGATGATGCAGGCATGCGTGTGCGTGTGAATCAGTGTGCATCACGGAGAACTTTGACTCGTGTTGAGTACACTAGAGCTTTGTTCACACTGGCAGTTTGAAGTGACCCAAATCCCATTTATTTGCATATCCGAATAGAATCTGTTCTTTGTCCTGCAGTCTGAACAGAGAAAAAGCACATGGGAATCGGATATTTCAAGCCACATTTCAAACCACCTCTGTAGGTTATAAATCAGATTCAGTCAAGCTTATTGTATGATATACCTTCAGTCAAGCTTATTGTATGATATACCTTCAGTCAAGCTTATTGTATGATATACCTTCAGTTAAGCTTATTGTATGATATACCTTCAGTTAAGCTTATTGTATGATATACCTTCAGTCAAGCTTATTGTATGATATACCTTCAGTCAAGCTTATTGTATGATATACCTTCAGTCAAGCTTATTGTATGATATACCTTCAGTCAAGCTTATTGTATGATATACCTTCAGTCAAGCTTATTGTATGATATACCTTCAGTCAAGCTTATTGTATGATATACCTTCAGTCAAGCTTATTGTATGATATACCTTCAGTCAAGCTTATTGTATGATATACCTTCAGTCAAGCTTATTGTATGATATACCTTCAGTCAAGCTTATTGTATGATATACCTTCAGTCAAGCTTATTGTATGATATACCTTCAGTCAAGCTTATTGTATGATATACCTTCAGTCAAGCTTATTGTATGATATACCTTCAGTCAAGCTTATTGTATGATATACCTTCAGTCAAGCTTATTGTATGATATACCTTCAGTCAAGCTTATTGTATGATATACCTTCAGTCAAGCTTATTGTATGATATACCTTCAGTCAAGCTTATTGTATGATATACCTTCAGTTAAGCTTATTGTATGATATACCTTCAGTCAAGCTTATTGTATGATATACCTTCAGTCAAGATTATTGCATGATATACCTTCAGTCAAGCTTATTGTATGATATACCTTCAGTCAAGCTTATTGTATGATATACCTTCAGTCAAGATTATTGCATGATATACCTTCAGTCAAGATTATTGTATGATATACCTTCAGTTAAGCTTATTGTATGATATACCTTCAGTCAAGCTTATTGAATGATATACCTTCAGTCAAGCTTATTGAAACCATGATATACCTTCAGTCAAGATTATTGTATGATATACCTTCAGTTAAGATTATTGAATGATATACCTTCAGTCAAGCTTATTGAAACCATGATATACCTTCAGTCAAGATTATTGTATGATATACCTTCAGTTAAGATTATTGAATGATATACCTTCAGTCAAGCTTATTGAAACCATGATATACCTTCAGTCAAGATTATTGCATGATATACCTTCAGTCAAGATTATTGTATGATATACCTTCAGTTAAGCTTATTGTATGATATACCTTCAGTCAAGCTTATTGAATGATATACCTTCAGTCAAGCTTATTGAAACCATGATATACCTTCAGTCAAGATTATTGTATGATATACCTTCAGTTAAGCTTATTGAATGATATACCTTCAGTCAAGCTTATTGAAACCATGATATACAAACAAAGTTAATTATTCGTGAATTAGGGAGAGGATAGAAGAGATTTTAGCAGGTTCCATTTAGTGTTTACACTTCTGTACAGTATATAGGCCTATATCTTTTCTTTTAATGCATACTTTATGAGTGTGAGAACCCATTATAGCAGAAATCTAATGGACATCTTTTTACTCTGGTGAATTCTCCCAACCTTGACAGCTTACATCCCCAGCTGTCTCACGTACATGTGCTTTGTGACAGTCAAAAGGCTTGCCTTTCTGCCTCTGGCTCCCAGCTACCACTCACACACCTCGTTCCAGCTGGTGTAACAAGACAATCCACTGATGCACTGATGCTCTCCCATCTCCTCGCGATCACAGATCAGTCCCACCTCACACAAGCCTTCTGCCTGCCCACCGACACTCCCTAGCCCTAATGGCGTTGCTTTGTTACTGAGATAGTGTCTTGTTCTGTTCATCAGCGACTTCTTCCAAAAGCTCTTAATGTGACACCCCACCACCACCTCGCCATCCTTCATTAATTCCCACAAGGCTAACAGCTAGACGCTTGCTAGCTTAGTGCCTCAGTCCCATAGCTATATCAGGCAGAAGAGAACAATGAAATGTTAGCCTAGCGTAGCGCTTCACTCCCCTAGCTACATTCTCACACTGGGATGTCACTAAAATATTTAGCGCCCAGGCTAACTCGATGCTACGTTAACATCCCCCTTGTTCTCTTCTGCCTAGTAGAAGTTATTGTCAGGAATCAGGGGAATCACACAGAGCCTGGTGTGTTTATAATCTGATTATTCATCTCAAATATATTTTTCTCTGCTTGATCAATGAGATGAGCTGGCTTCATCCAAAAATTGCACTTTGTTCCCTATGTAGTGTACTACTTTTGACCAGGGCCCATATTATGGCTCTGGTCAAAAGTAGTCAAAAGTAGTGCACTATGCCGGGAATAGGGTGCAATTTAGTAATGGCAGCTACAAAAGTAGTGCACTATATAGGGAATAGGGTGTTATTTCGAATGCACCCTCAACAACGTTTTTCTCCTGTTGATCAATGAGATGAGCAGGAGTCTATCTATCCCAGCATGCATCAATGACAGAAAGCAGCAGTAGGTTATAGGGAGCTTTCAATCAACAACTGGCCCTGAATGATGTCATTCTACCTTCCTGTGGGAAGATTCCAGAGGAAAAAGGGCCATAATCAGAACATAATAAAAGTCAAGTAGTTTCCATTCTCTCTCTCAGTGAAATAATTTCCATTCCCCTTTTCTCACTCTGAGACGGCACTCTTTCTCTCTCGCTATCTTCCATGCCCTACGGTTGTTGCACTGCACATATTCACATCTCCACACTGTTGCTCCCTAGAGCAGAGCACGTTTTATGGCAGCATATGGTTTCACAGATCCAGGGATGAAAGTAGATTTCATTTCTTACCCGTACGGGACACCCAAGTGCACGCAGACATTTTTGTTCATACTACAGAACTTACACGGTAGCCTACTCTGCTGCCACTGACAAACAGATCAATAAATACGATGTCTGATCCATATAATCGGCCTACGAAAAGGGGCGACACAAATACAATAGCATGTCCATCTAACAAAAATGACGCTGACCCAATGACAAAGACAGTGAATATGCACACGCACTGGTGATATGGCCAAAGACAGTGAATATGCACACTCACTGGTGATATGGCCAAAGACAGTGAATATGCACACTCACTGGTGATATGGCCAAAGACAGTGAATATGCACACTCACTGGTAATATGGCCAAAGACAGTGAATATGCACACTCACTGGTAATATGGCCAAAGACAGTGAATATGCACACTCACTGGTGATATGGCCAAAGACAGTGAATATGCACACTCACTGGTGATATGGCCAAAGACAGTGAATATGCACACTCACTGGTGATATGGCCAAAGACAGTGAATATGCACACTCACTGGTGATATGACCAAAGACAGTGAATATGCACACTCACTGGTAATATGGCCAAAGACAGTGAATATGCACACTCACTGGTGATATGGCCAAAGACAGTGAATATGCACACTCACTGGTGATATGGCCAAAGACAGTGAATATGCACACTCACTGGTAATATGGCCAAAGACAGTGAATATGCACACTCACTGGTGATATGGCCAAAGACAGTGAATATGCACACTCACTGGTAATATGGCCAAAGACAGTGAATATGCACACTCACTGGTGATATGGCCAAAGACAGTGAATATGCACACTCACTGGTAATATGGCCAAAGACAGTGAATATGCACACTCACTGGTGATATGGCCAAATACAGTGAATATGCACACTCACTGGTGATATGGCCAAAGACAGTGAATATGCACACTCACTGGTGGTATGGCCAAAGACAGTGAATATGCACACTCACTGGTGATATGGCCAAAGACAGTGAATATGCACACTCACTGGTGGTATGGCCAAAGACAGTGAATATGCACACTCACTGGTGATATGGCCGATGTTCTCCACTGGTTCCAATAAGATAGGCTACTGTTTTCTCAGTTAAGTTAAGACAAATACAGATTGCAGTCTTTTCATTGTCATCTCATTACAGAAATAGCCATTATTTTCCCAAACAGTTTTTCCGTGATTGTGTTTTAAAATATTGCGTGCCTGCCTGGGTCTCTCAGCTTTTCACTGACAGTCGCAACACAACACTCATCTATTTAGTATTTGCATCACCCGCTACGCAAATTGCCGGCCCTTCGGACTCTAGGCTATGCGATTGAAAACAAGCTGCCTACGCCTTTTAATGTGTCATAAACACAACCAGTCATAATGTTTTCGTCTGATTGTCAAACAATTAACAACAAGCGCTTCTGTTGTCTACCCGCTCACAAAATCATTTCAGCATCCTAACTCCAACAGTGCACTGTGCACCCGCAATTTGATGAATGGAAAGAGACATCTGTTACAAAACACCTACATGTGCTGTAATCAGTGGCGGCCCGTCATTCAGGGCACCTGTTTTGAGCCTCACATTTTTTGCATTTTTTAAAATATATATACTACCGTTCAAAAGTTTTGAGCCACTTAGAAATGTCCTTGTTTTTGAAAGAAAAGCACATTTTTTGTCCATTAAAATAACATCAAATTGATCAGAAATACAGTGTAGACATTGTTAATGTTGTAAATGACTATTGTAGCTGGAAACGGCTGATTTTTAAAAACAAATATCTACATAGGTGTACAGAGTCCCATTATCAACAACCTGTGTTCCAATGGCACGTTGTGTTCGCTAATCCAAGTTTAACATTTTAAAAGGCTAATTGATCATTAGAAATCCTTTTTGCAATTATTTTAGCACAGCTGAAAACTGTTGTCTGATTAAAGAAGCAATAAAACGGGCCTTCTTTAGACTAGTTGAGTATCTGGAGCATCAGCATTTGTGGGTTCGATTACAGGCTCAAAATGTCCAGAAACAAAGAACTTCTGAAACTAGTCAGTCTATTCTTGTTCTGAGAAATGAAGGCTATGTTTTAATCGTAATTACGCATTTCCTCTTATCCGCTTGTCGTCCCTTTATGTCATAGTTTGTACATCTCAATTGTCAGTAGAAACCACATTTGTTTAAACAAGTCAGCCATATCAGCTATATATTTTTGAAAAGGCAGTAAATGAGGCTGAAATGAGCTGTTTCACTGCCAGACAAGGCTCCGCTGATAGCCAGGTGTAGCAGTGGTAAGGTGTTGGGACTGCTGTTGGGACTATGCTGTTTGTGGGCACCGTTTGTCACCGTTATAGTGCAATTAATGTATTGTTTAGTGTTGTGTAGTGGCTTCGCTGACATGCATCCCACAATTTTTGTGTTTGCCCCACCAAGATTTATATGCTAAATTCGCCACTGATTGTAATGACATTCTCCGATTGTCATTAGGCATTCACTGAATTGATGCAACCACTGTTGTCCACGTTCGCCTCGGCCACTTAATTTCAATTTAAGGGGCTGTATTGGCATGGGAAACATATGTTTACATTGTCAAAGCAAGTGAAATAGTGAAAAACAAAGTGAAATAAACAATAAAATCTCTCCCTTGTCTGCGAGCGTCTCGGCCACTCATCTCCGCCTTGACAAAGTGTAATAAGTGTTGTTCTCAAACCACTACTCAATTTGGAGCGTATGCCACCCGGTTTCCAATCAATTCGCTCATTCTTCATGCGGCTGACATGCAGTAATGTGTAATAACGGTGTAATAATGGTGTAATAACGGTGTAATAATGGTGTAATAATGGAGTAATAACGGTGTAATAATGGTGCAATAATGGTGTAATAATGGTGTAATAACGGTTTAATAATGGTGTAATAACGGTGTAATAACGGTGTAATAATGGTGTAATAATGGTGTAAAGACTATTTTTGGGGGCATGTTGTATTAATCGTGATAGGCTGATGTTTTACAGGTAGGGGAGACCGGGGATGGTTGTAACACGGGACAGTTATAACACTCTCAATATCTCCAATCAGGAACAAGCTAACATCATGTGACTCACTGTGTACATGCGTAGTTTTGTCCTCAAACCTCATGTGAAGAAACAAGACCCTGTGATAAAATCTGCAGATATTATTGACAAAAATCCGATTTTGAGGTAAGAAAGTCATTTTTGTTTTTTGGGATGGCATCACCTTTTTTGTAGTTAGATTCACTAAACTTACTTCAGGGTTATAACCCGTTTGTGTAGATATATTTGATGTAAGTTAGCAACTCTTAAAGTTTTAACATGTAACTCAAATTGAAGCTAGCTAATGGCTGCAAAGGGTCAGGGTTAGTTGTAAACAAGCCTAATGCGGTCTGTGGTGGATGAATCAGAATTAGTTGGGTAACATAGATAATTAAGATGTCTTATCTGCAAAATATGCTTATGTGATATACTTGTTATTAGAATATATCCCTTTGGACTCTGGTGTTGGCAGTTGTACTTCTTCCCTCAGCTGGGGCTCAGTCACTTGGGGCCCAGAGAGGGGAGAGTTCAGGCTTGTCTTTTACATGTCTCTGGTGCTATGCGGATATTCAGAAAGGGAAGAGGACAGGATGGAACATGGTTTTCATATGTGAATGTGTCTTTACCTATTCTTTACCTGTATTACATCCTTATGTAATACATGTATCACTAGCCACTTTAACTATGCCACTTTGTTTACATACTCATCTCATATGTATATACTGTACTCGATACCATCTACTGTATCTTGCCCATGCTGCTCTGTACCATCACTCATTCATATATCTTTATGTACATATTCTTTATCCCCTTTCACTGTGTATAAGACAGTAGTTTTGGAATTGTTAGTTAGATTACTTGTTGGTTATTACTGCATTGTCGGAACTAGAAGCACAAGCATTTCGCTACACTCGCATTAACATCTGCTAACCATGTGTATGTGACAAATACATTTGATTTGATTTGGTGTGTGTCCTCTCTGATGTTGCACTTATCCTGGGACAGTATATGACCTAGAGCAGGGGTCCCCAAACTTTTTCCTGTGAGGGCCACATAACTTTTCCCTTCTCTGATGGGGGGCCGGTGTCAGTTTGTAACAGAAAAAGTGTGACGATCGTAGGGGAGCTTAAAAAATGTATTGTTTTCCAGAAAGCCACACATAACCAAATAACCCTTTCCAGGTTCTTTACAGAAAAAAAGTCAGGAAACAAATAATAACACTATTAATGAAATAAATAATAACTAAATAACCCTCTCTGAGTTCTTCACGGAAAAAACAGGAAATAAATAATAACTAAATAACTCTCTCTGGGTTCTTCATAGAAAAAAAGCCATGGAACATTAACTTTCTGTCGTGCCATGCACCATCTTAACAGATAAAAGTTCAGCTCAGTTGTCAGAGCAGAATCTCTCTGACACATATGAGCAGTTTCTTAAAGTTCTTGTGTTCCTTCCTTATAATCCTTTTGTAGGTTCCAGTAGGCTTGTAGACACTGGATTTTATCCCAGTAGATTTTATTATGATTATATTTGTTTATGCTCAGAATGACTCATTCAAGTCAGAAAAGTGAGCTTACCTATGTATGTTCATCAGTGTGAACTGTGGGCCTGCATCTGGCTGGTGAGAAGTTGAATATCAGGTTCCATTCTAGTTACAGCCAGTCTCAAGCACTGATGCAAATGTTCATCTGTCAATCTTGATCTCATCGGGGTTTTCAGCAGTTTCATGCGAGAAAAGGTTTTCTCGCAGATATACCTGCTGCCAAAAACTGTGGACATTTTCATTGCGTGTTTTTTGATGTTTGGATATGTGTCGTTTGGGAGGGCGGCATAGAAGTCAATGAGACTGTTGGGCTTGAATGCGTCTTTCAGAACATCACAGTTCTGTAACTCAGCCAACTCAAACTGATATGAAGGCTGGGCTTCATCAATGTCGGCAACAAAGGGGTTCTGAAAAAGACGGATTTCTTTTGCATGAACATGTAGTTCACTGAATCGCACACCGAACTCCGCCTTCAGCATTTCCAGTGCTTCCACGCACTTTTCAGCTGGGAACGGGACCGCTGGGTTCTCTGTCGACAGGTTTTGGGTAGCAGGAAGATGGACGAAGTTGCGCTTTTTCACTTGTTCCAAAAGCAGGCCCTACACCCAAACAAGGGCACTGCGTTCATCCACCTCTGGCCTGCTCGCCTCCCTACCACTGAGGAAGTACAGTTCCCGCTCAGCCCAGTCAAAACTGTTCGCTGCTCTGGCCCCCCAATGGTGGAACAAACTCCCACACGACGCCAGGACAGCGGAGTCAATCACCACCTTCCGGAGACACCTGAAACCCCACCTCTTTAAGGAATACCTAGTATAGGATAAAGTAATCCCTCTCACCCCCCCCCCTTAAAAGATTTAGATGCACTACTGTTCCACTGGATGTCATAAGGTGAATGCACCAATTTGTAAGTCGCTCTGGATAAGAGCGTCTGCTAAATGACTTAAATGTAAAATGTAAATGTAATTTCACCTCAAATGCTTTTATGTGTGAATACATGTCGCAAATGAGTTTCCCCTCGCCTTGTAGCTGCAAGTTAAGGCTGTTAAGTATTTCTGTCACGTCTTGTTAAAAATGCGAGGTGCCATTTCCATTCTGGGTCGATCAGCTCTGGGACAGTTTTGTCTTTTAAATGAAGAAATGCGTTAATTTCGGGTAGCAGCTCATAAAAACGCCTCAAAACTCTGCCCCGGCTCAGCCATCGGACCTCTGTGTAGTACAGCACATCTCCGTGCGTAGACTCCAGTTCAGACAGGAATTCTTGGAACTGCCTGTGTTTAAGTCCCTTTGCTCTGATGAAGTTTATGCACGACACCACAACCTTCATTACAGAATCCCACTTCAACACTTTGCAGCACAGTGCTTGCTGGTGAATTAGGCAGTGGACTCGTAGCGGGGCGGTGAGACCCCTTTTTTCCAACTCCCGGTTCATGCGTCCTATTAGACCGCGAGTTTCGCCCACCATGCTAGGAGCCCCGTCAGTCGTGATGCTAGCTAGCTTTGACCAGTCCAGGTCCAACTTCTCCATGGTTTGGCACACTTTGTCAAAAATATCCTCTCCCGTTGTAGTCCCTTTGAGACTTTGGAGGGCTGCCAGCTCCTCGCATATCTCAAAGTTTGCGCTAACTCCACGAATAAAAATGAGCAGTTGCGCTGTGTCTTGCACGTCCGTGCTCTCATCCAGTGCTAATGAAAAAAAGTCAAATTCTTTCGTCTTCTGCTGCAGCTGGGCATATACATTACTCCCGATTTCTTCAACGCGTCTGGTGATTGTACTCGCCGACAGACTTACGGCATTAAATGCATCTTTCTTCTCGGGACACACCACCTCCGCGACAGCATCCATACATTTCTTAACAAACTCTCCATCAGTGAAAGGCTTACCGCTTCTTGCTATCAGTTTAGCAACCCGAAAGCTGGCCCGAACGGATGCCTGGTTCAGCTGAGCTTGGCGTACAAATGTATTCTGCTGAGATAGTAGTCCACTTTTTAGCTTTGAGAGTTTGTCTGCAAGTATTTGGCCTTGCAAGCTATCGTACTTGTCTTTGTGACGGGATTCATAGTGTCGGCGAAGATTGTATTCTTTGAATACCGCCACCGTCTCTTGACAGATGAGACAAACAGCCTTTTCTTTGCATTGAACAAAAAAAAAATTGTTTGTCCACTGCAGGTTAAATACCCTGCATTCTGAATCAATTTTTCTCTTACCTAACCTTTTCGCCATTATTCCGTTCTCTCTTTGACAGGGCCGGGCCTAGGATTTTTTTTCTGGAGGCCAAATAGGAAAAAAATTCGATAGCGTCTCTGGTATTGTTCAGAGGGCCGGGCCAAATGTGCTGACGGGCCGTATCCGGCCCGCGGGCCGTAGTTTGGTGACCACTGACCTAGAGGCTCACTCCCCTCAGTGAGCTTGTCCAGGAGAGGGGTCAAGAAGGGGTTTTACTTGAGATGGGAGTATCTAGAGTTGACAATTGAGTTGGATGAGGTAATGGTTCTGTGCTATAAAGTACCAGGAACGAGATTAGAACCTCGTCTTAGGGACCAAACTGAACGATAATTTATAGCGAATGCTATCTGGCTACGGGATACTCCTTTCTCAATTATAATGTCCCTTGGTGAAGTGTTCCTAATATATGTGGTTTGTCATGTAGGTTGAGAGGGGTGTATCTTGGCTATAAAAGATCTTTGTACTTTTGTGTTGTCACTTTCAATGGTTCATTAGATAATGGCGCATTATTGAAATCCATTGCTATTGCAAAACTCTTATTATTAAAGATGGAGTTTAAGTATAACTCTGACTGGTATGTGAAGTTTGTCTCTCTCCTCATTTGGTAATACAGAAATTAACCACCACAGGTCTGGCTGCAGTGCTGGGAATGCAAATTAAGGTCCCACCAAGCCTGTACCCCAGGACCACTATGCCACTGTCACAACATTCACACACACCACCGTTCTTTCTATCTCTCTCAAACACACACACACACACACACACACACACACACACACACACACACACACACACACACACACACACACACACACACACACACACACACACACACACACACACACACACACACACAGAGAGCAAACCTTCAGTTGTTGTCAGATGTTGTAGTAAAAATAATATACATTTTATGACTTTATTATTTCTGCCACACAAAATGTTAAACATGGCAATGTTTTTTCTCACGTTCTCGATAAAGGCTTTCAGTATCTTGTTGCATGTCATGATTTAAGCATGATTTTTAAACTGTTACATTTCACCCCAAGCCGTGTTATAGCTGACCCGGGAGGTGGGGTAAAATGTAACCTTTCACTTCTTGTATCGGAGACAAAGTCACACCTTGTTTTGCCTGGACACCATACCGGACCATACCGCCTTACATTAAACCCGGCTCCTATGACAAATACCACGTTAAACATGAAAACATCTTCAAACATATTAATTCCATTTTGACCCACAATAATAGTACACATCAGCAAAATGTAACGTTAAGCACAATAGCGTGTCTGCAACACGCCAACACCTGTAGGGATACGCTGCTTGTGTCATTAGCTCCTCAGCTGTTTCATGTGTGATGCTGTTCACATTCCGCTTTGATCTCTGAACTTTATTAGAACACCTTTTGAACGTTTGCTGTCACATTAATGTGATGCGCCTCAGGAGAGACAGTGATACCGCTGTCGTTGTCTCACTGTCACGTTTTACATGTGTTGGATGAGACCTACGGGTTTGTTTCATGTCAGAGATAGTGAATAAAAACTACTCTGCAAGATGTGGCTTATGTACATTGTTAGAAACTCTTCACACAGATGGGACCCCCCCCCCAAAAAACACACACACTCCTCACAGATGTGACACACACGCGGGCAGACACACATGCATGCAGACACACTCCTCACAGATGTGAATTTACACTCACTAAGCAGACACAGACACACAAACACACATTCTCTCCTTCCAGTCACCCTGGACTAATTATCCGGCGTGTTCGGAGCCTTGTGGGAGCGTCGTGGGATCTTATGGTCTGTAGTGTCCCTTTGATCTGGGCCTGTCAGAGGCTCAGTACACCCTGTGATCGTGTGTGATGATAGAGGCCCGGGAAGATGTGTGGGATGATTGTGTGTGTGTGATGATAGAGGCCCAGGAGGATCACACAGAACCCCTATTCTGTTCTGATGACGAAGGATGGGAAGACGATCACAGAATCCCCAAGTGGTTCTCTCTGGTCAGACCTCCACAAACGACGGTGGCATCATTCATCGCACAGCACATTGAAAGAGGATTGTTTGACTGTTGGTGAGGTCCACTGTTTTCTAGATGTATTATCTCTGGAAGGCAAAGGGGAAGCCGAATCTCTGGCTACTGCATATTGTGTTTGAGGTGGTTTGTTTTACATCTACACACGGTTGCCTGCCTCTGAGACATATGGTACAGTATTTGTTTAAGGCCTGAACTCTCTCCACTCTCTGTCAATAGGCTGAAAACAGGATAGTTGCCACATGCATGGTGTACGCGTCTCTGGTGCTCAACAGCTGATGACGGCAGGTTGATTCTTCAGTTAAGTCATGGAAAACATGTGGAAGCAACTTCAAGTAATGAAACAAATACTTAAGAGGGTGAAGCTGGGGTGATTATTAAACAACTGTGGGAATGACTTAACTGTTTGACCGTGCTATCACTTTAATTGTGGTGTAATTGACACTTTGTTTCCATAGTAAAATGCAATTATGGCTACTTAAAAGTGCATAAATAATTGAGAAGGACATGTGTTACAAGGATTTCGTGACAACTCATGTCATAAACTTGAAGTGTTTAAGCATAAAAATCCACACAATAACGAGACAAGATTTAGAGAGAGCTCTTTAATTAAAAAAAAAGCAGTCAGAAAAATGTACCAACAAAAAAAAAATATCCACAAAAATGTAAAAGCGAAAGACAAGAAGGCATGGTATTTACAACAGCGGACATCTTTTTTGGTGTTACAGATTTCATCAAATCACGTCGACTAACTCTTGGTGCTCTTCTTTCACTTTTTGTGGAAAGTAAAAACGACCGTAGCAATTTAATGTTCATAGATGGACAGAACGTTTGAAGAGTCCCCTAGGCAGGAGTATAGATAGATGGCTAAGGCACAGAGTTTCCCTCTGAAACTTTAGGAAACTTTGACGTTTCCCCAGAAGCTTCGGGAAACGTTGAGTTCAGAGACGTTTGTGCAACAGTTGCTGAACAATACATTCCAGCAGAGAGAACAACAATCTGTCATGATGTTCTCTGAAAGGCGAAGAATAATATTAAAAGCTTTACCCAATTCTGAGTCATTCCTTACTCCTTAGATCTGTCCAAAACATTGAAACAGGTTATGTATCTAAAATCAGTCTGTGCCCAACTAGCAACAAGTAACACTAGCTATCAGTTCTTCTTTTACTATAATTCCACTTCATAATCTTTCCACACTGCATCGGTATTTACATAGAATGAGTTTGAAACATATTTTCAATACAAAATATTTATGTACATTTTCTTCATTTTTTTGTAACAAAATAGGACTTTTACATCGAGTAACATATTTCAATTCACTTCTCGAGAATGATAATTGTACTTTTGAACAATGGGCAAAGTTTTCGTCAATTTAAGTATTTGTTTCAATGTGATAATGGCACTGCCAGTAAAAGGAGGTCAGGGTCATATCTGCATCTAGCTGTTAATGTTATTAGCTAGCTAGCTAATACAGAGAAATAGTAATGGTGTCTTTTTGTAGGCACTAAATCCGCCATGGTTTGTTGGACAAAGCCTATGGGAAAATGAATGGCAATTTTGTAGGGTTTTTGGATAAACACTGAAAATAAGGTCTGTGGTAAACACAGGGTTAGGAGATCTTGTACGTTTTGTTCTAGGAGATAATCTTCATCAGTTAACGTCACTTTGTGAATTTTGAAGCATTTATGTAATAAAAAAAGCACATGAATAAAGGTCATGTTAACTGACTGATATTATCTCATAGAACAAAGTGTACTGTATAAGATCTCCTAAGCCTGTGTTAACCTCTGACCTTATTTTCAGTGTTTATCCCAAAACCCCATTCTTTCCCCATAGGAAAGGCTGAACGAACCAGAGGTAACTCACTTCTGGGTTTTAGCACTAGAAGCTGGCGAGCCCTATATAGGCAAAATTGCCCTTCTTTGTAACCATGGCAACAACACACAACAGTTCAAGTTTGAGTGACAGGACTGACACTTATTAGGATCGATACATCCAACAAGGTTCAAGGTGAACTTGGGCCATTGATTAACTCACTAATGATCGCTGATGAGCCCTGGTGAAAACATTCACTTAGCACGTTTGACTGCCAAATCATGTTGACAATCACAGATTGGATTCTAAATTGGGACCAAATTAGGTTGTGAGGAGAATTGAGTTGAAGCCAAACAAGCGAAGCGGCAGATCGTAGTTACCCTCCATGGTGGTTGGAGAAGGGGGCACTGTGCTATAGGCTATGTTTGAACTGTGGTCATCTGAGAGAGAGTCTTGATGGCAGCAAAATAACTTAGCATGTAGTAGAACAGGTGAAAACCAAAGTTACCTGGGCCCAATCCAACAGTTCCTTGATCAAGATACAAGATATAATTCACTATTTGTTTCCATTTTTGCCACAGCATGAACAGCATCATCAATCACTAACATCCTGGTACTGACACGGAACCGAGTAGGAAATGTAACATCACCACGAAATGACTTCAACACACATTTTGGAGAGTTTCTGTCTTTTTTTGTTTACGTCTCTGTTAGGGAGGTTGTCAGGAGGAAGCTGACCTTTCTGTGACCTTTCAGTCCTGGGTGCTTCCCCGTGTTATGAAGACTTGGCAAACAGTCAACGAAAGAACCAAGACAGGAAGAGCTATTCAGACTGGACATCACGGACACACAGGCGGGCATTAGGTTTGTTGCGCCCAAAATAGGTATACAGGTTCATTGGGGCATTGGCCTTTGTAAATAAAGGCAGTTTCTCTTTACAAAAAAATATTTATCGAGCTGCCAAAGCAGCGTTGTAGTCATTTAGTCATTGACTAAAAATATTCTGTATTTATATAAACTTATAAATAAATAGCAACTTGTGGACAACTCACTCCATTCACTCGACAATAACTTTGAGAGATATTCTGTTTCATACTTGCAACATAAACTGTCGTTAAAAACAAATTAACAAAAAATCTTAGAAAAGGAAATGAAAAAATAAGCTTGAGAATGTCTGTTTTCTTGCGAAAGCACAGCTGATATACTTTCATTTCAAGTTTCAGGCTGTCCAGTATGGTGTGATATCAGTGCCAATAGGAACTGAATCTAGTTTCAATCATTCATGAATTGAATTCAACTTCTACTGGCACTAATGCCTCACCATAGTCCAGTCACACCCACACACCTTTCTCCTGTTCAGGCACTGAAAGTCAATAAGTGCCATAGTAACTTTGTCAGTCATACGCAAAGATCGAGGCAAAGAATGTAGCTTTTTTTTTTAAAGATACATCTTCGCGACACCCTCCGAGGTTGCGGTTCAGTCTATCTCCCTACATGTAGGCCAAACCAACCTTGAGAAGCAGGCCTCGTATTCACAAAGCACCTCAGAGTACAAGTGCTGATCTAGGACCAGGTCCCGCCCTGTCTATATAATCATATTCATTATGATTTAAAAGAGAAAACTGATTCTAAATCAGCACTCGTACTCTGAGAGGCTTTGTGAATACGGGCCCAGAACTTGGTCCACTACCAGTGTCGACTATCCTGTTCCACCCGAACACTCTGACTTCTGACTGACTTCTCAATCGCTCTTCCATTTAGCAGCAGACTAGGCGGCCTTACTAGGTGCTTGGCAAAGCAACATTTGTCTCTACGTCGGACACAGCATCAATCACAGTAAACTCAGCGGCGAGATTAAAATGAATACATTGGGAAACAGAACACGACAAAGCCGGCACAAACCCCAAAGAGGAAGACTTCAGGAGTCTGAAACACCACAGAACCTTCCCCAGACATTCTCTTCCTCTTCAACGTTCCTACAACCTCCAACCAACCTTAAAAAAAAACACAACTTCCATCTTTTCTCTTCTTTTCTGATCCATTACGTCAACTGAAAAAAAAGGAGACTTAAAAAATAAATTATTTAAACTTAAGACCGGCAGTGTGGCCTCCCGTCCAGCCGGAGGCGCCACTGCTACCTGATGCGCCCGTCGGTGTGCGGCGGAACCAGCTGGGACTTGGGGTCCGGGCTGAGCGAGCTCCAGGGGGTCTTGGCGCAGGTCTGCATGACGGGGCAGGATGTTCCAGGTCCCCCTGTCATGGAGGTGGAACACACGTCCCCAGCCTCCCACATCGCACCCACCAGGCCGTCTACCCAGTGCTCCAAGGCGGGGCCAGTCAGGGCGGCGTTGCGCTTAGCCTGCTCCACCTGGCCCAGGTGTACAGGGATGTTGAGCACGGGGTTGAGGCCATGGAAACTCTGCTCCATATAACTGTTCTTGGCTGGTCCGTTGTGGAGCTTCAGCGTGTCCTCTGGGGGAGGGAGGGAGAGCGAGCGGGAGAGATGAAGAGAGAGATGAAGAGAGAGATGAAGAGAGAGATGAAGAGAGAGATGAAGCGAGAGAAAGAGGGGGACAAAAATGGATTGTTCATGTTTTATGGTGAGCCTGTCCTGGAGATGGTGTTCATTAATGAGCAGGTAAACAGACAGAGTCATCAAGGGGGAATCTAAGTAGGAAAATCAGTCGAACCACTTTGACTTGATTGTAAAGGGTGGAATGGAACTGTGAACTCATTTGATGAGACTAAACTTTGTGTTACTGGTTAATTACATGCTATTGATTTCTCTAGGGTAAGCCTACGCCACAAAGTGGGAGACTGCACCAAGTGTCTCAATGACTGCACTTAGTGTCTCTTTATGAAACCATTGGAAGCTAGGGGGCAGATAGGACCATCTTCTCACACACCATACATTTATAAGCCTCTTCATACCCTCAAGAGATAAAATAATTTCCTAAGCCACAAATTGGTAAAACAACTCAACGACTGTTCCTCGTGTCTTTTTATAAAGCCATTGGAAGCTAGGGGGCAGAGACGAGACGAGACCATGACCTCATCCCTAAAACTCCTCCACCCTGAAGGTAAAGCTGTACATTCCTCAGTGCTCCTAACACCGGGGCGCTTGCCGTCCCTCCTCAGCCTGGCTATTGTACGCTAGCCCAGCTCTCCTCTCCTCTCCCTCTCTCTCTGTCAGTGCCGGGATCGCACCCTGCTGTTAGCCGCTAGCGTTTTCACGGGCTAGCGACAGAGATGCAGTCAGACACCTGGTTGTTCTGCCAAGCTTGCCACTGCCCGGTGCCAACTACCGACTTTACTGTGTGTGTGTGTGTGTGTGTCTGTGTGTGTGTGTGTGCGTGTGTGTGTGAGGGCCCACGGTGCCAGCGCTAAGCCAGGGCAACAACAGAAGACACACCATAAAGGCTACGTGCAGTAGAAAGACCTGGAAATAGTCAGGGTTGTAAATCTGTATGGGAAGGCTAGAGGCTGTTAGAGCAGGTGGAGAGGAGGCCAAGGCTGTAGGATTACTGTGCCACCACGACCTTCAGGACTATGGGATCTAAGGACATCTAACCCCATCCAACAGGAGTAGGAGCCGGAAGGCTGCTTTCCCAGACACTAAAAAGGATTCTCAATTGAAAGTGCTTCTTTGTCCACGACCAGGCTTAATCCGTGTCTGGGAAACTAGCCCATAAAGGTTTTTATCCTCAATACTGTCTCAATGGATAACTACTGTACTGTAGTCCATATAAGGCCGTTTGATACTGAAGCTCACAGGTTTCCATAGTTTCTATGCTGCAGTGGATCTAGTTTAGGACTACTGTCTGCATTATGGGCCAACTGGGCTATTTTAACCCAAAAAGTTTAGTGTAAAACAATCTAAAGTAGAGCTCAGTGTCGCCTCACTTGGGTAATAAAACATTTCAACAACAGTATAACCTCAGAGAGCATAGCAGTACGTTTCAGGATTATCTTCCATAAACAGTGGAGAAAGGCAGTCGATTTACCCTCATCTCCAAAGTCTTTGGGAGTGAATTTAGCATTCTGACTATGTGCAAGTACAGAGTTTGGAGTTTGAGGGGAAGTGGAGTTAATCAATTTTCTGTTCACATCAACAGGGATTTACAACTGAGAGAAAAAGCAAACGAGCGAACTATCAAACAAACAAAAACACTCATGAACAATTGATGAATATTTTAGCTTCCTCTCTCCTCACTCTCACACATGGCCCCAAACCCCACGGCGCGTCAGGGCAAAGCCTGCTAACTTTTATTTGTTGATTCTGTTCATAATTAAAAATGGTCTCAGTGCGATTATAAAACAGGTCGGGCTGTGAATATGCCTCCACACCGAGGTTAGCATCTCAACTCTCGGGTGACTTTCACAGCAGCCGATTACTCTAGCTAAAACAATAGGGGTCCTGGTCCCTTATAGTTAACACAGGCAGATTGATTTAATTGTGTAATTGTGTTCCTCGGCGTGATATGGAGGTGTTTAACATACTGTTTAGTATGTATGAGAAACACTGAGGGTGATTACGGTCGACTTGGTGACAAACAACTGGGGCTTCCAACAGCTCAGAGGGTTGATTAGAAGGAGCATCGTAAACACAGCAGGGCCTCATGGGAAATGTGCTTTTGTGTTTGCGTGTGTATCCATGATAGGCCTATAACATGACAAGACACACTGCATCAATTATATCACATACATCACAGACTGACACTCATGTGACCTGCACTACATATAGGCCTATCTCTTACCTTGCCGTACAGGCTAGTGCTTGTTAGAAGCCAGTGGTGTGTGTGTGTGTGTGTGTGTGTGTGTGTGTGTGTGTGTGTGTGTGTGTGTGTGTGTGTCTGTACTCTTACCTTGCCGTACAGGCTAGTGCTTGTTATAAGCCAGTGGTGTGTGTGTGTGTGTCTGTGTCTGTACTCTTACCTTGCCGTACAGGCTAGTGCTTGTTATAAGCCAGTGGTGTGTGTGTGTGTGTCTGTGTCTGTACTCTTACCTTGCCGTACAGGCTAGTGCTTGTTATAAGCCAGTGGTGTGTGTGTGTGTGTCTGTGTCTGTACTCTTACCTTGCCGTACAGGCTAGTGCTTGTTATAAGCCAGTGTGTGTGTGTGTGTGTCTGTGGCTGTACTCTTACCTTGCCGTACAGGCTAGTGCTTGTTATAAGCCAGTGGTGTGTGTGTGTGTGTCTGTGTCTGTACTCTTACCTTGCCGTACAGGCTAGTGCTTGTTATAAGCCAGTGGTGTGTGTATGTGTGTGTGTCTGTACTCTTACCTTGCCGTACAGGCTAGTGCTTGTTAGAAGCCAGTGGTGTGTGTGTGTGTCTGTGTGTGTGTGTGTGTGTGTCTGTACTCTTACCTTGCCGTACAGGCTAGTGCTTGTTATAAGCCAGTGGTGTGTGTGTGTGTCTGTGTCTGTACTCTTACCTTGCCGTACAGGCTAGTGCTTGTTAGAAGCCAGTGGTGTGTGTGTGTCTATTGCTGTGGCTGTACTCTTACCTTGCCGTACAGGCTAGTGCTTGTTATAAGCCAGTGGTGTGTGTGTGTGTGTGTGTGTGTGTGTTCTTACCTTGTCTTATAGGCTGATGCTTCATATAAGCCAGCGGACTAATCAGAAACCTCGTCTCGGCCACGGGGCTCCAGTGATGCAACACCCGTATGGTCCACACCCCAGGCCTGAGAGGCTGGTTCAGGGGGGGTCTGTAGTGGGTGTACTCTGCGCTGGCGTCGATCAGGATATCGTAGGTGGCAGCGATGACGTTGGTGGGGTCGATCCACACCACGGTGGCGGTCACGTTGGGGCCCTTGGCCCACCACTGCATCCCGACTGTCTCGTCCATGGGACCCATCAGACCACCGAAGTTACGGAACATGCGCTCTTTGGCATCCCACTCTGTGCCGATCTGAGAGAGGGATGGAGGAAGGGACGGAGGGGGCAAGGCGAGAGAAAAGGGAGTTGTGTAATTAATTCACTGGATCTGAAATGTCCAACCGTGTAATGTATTTCATGCATACTTTGCATACAACATTAACTGAGGCAAATGAAGAACAGAAAAATAGGCTGAATATGAATTCGCCTCTACACTGTAATGTCATAAGAAATTGTAGTTGTGATATAATATGTATCCCACACCATTCATACAACCATCATGGATCATGTCTACTGTACAGACTAGTGATTTCCAGTGCGTACAGATGTGGGATCTTAATTTGATCACCCAGGTCTAAAAAGGCTTTCCACTTTGACATTTTCAGACTTGATTTTCCCTTAGGAATAATGCTGTAGCAAACTGGTTCAAATTAAGATCCTACATCTGTATACTAGTCTCACTTCATCTGTAATGTCAGCATTGATGTGCAGCTTCAAACATTAGTACAGCCATTACCTATCATGTCTAGAGTAGTGCATTATGTGATTTCCAGTATGTCTCATAAGGCTTTATGTAGACTTTCTATGTGTATAGGCTTATACAGGATTTCCAGTATGTCTACGTAAGATAGTCTCAGTTGATGTGTAATGTGAGTGTTGGTTTGCAGCTTCCTGTGTGATCGATAGACAGGCCGACTGAGGCAGCAGTGTATATGTTGAGTGAAGAGCGAACACCTTGAATAACCCTCTGGGGGGCTGGGGATCAATCTATAACAACACAGACAGACAGACAGACAGACAGACAGACAGACAGACAGACAGACAGACAGACAGACAGACAGACAGACAGACAGACAGACAGACAGACAGACAGACAGACAGACAGACAGACAGACAGACAGACAGACAGACAGACAGACAGACAGACAGACAGACAGACAGACAGACAGACAGACAGACAGACAGACAGACAGACAGACAGACAGACAGACAGACAGACAGACAGACAGACAGACAGACAGACAGACAGACAGACAGACAGACAGACAGACAGACAGACAGACAGACAGACAGACAGACAGACAGACAGACAGACAGACAGACAGACAGACAGACAGACAGACAGACAGACAGACAGACAGACAGACAGACAGACAGACAGACAGACAGACAGACAGACAGACAGACAGACAGACAGACAGACAGACAGACAGACAGACAGACAGACAGACAGACAGACAGAGAGAGAGAGAGGAAATAAAGACTTAGAAAGAGAGAGACAGACAAACAGAGAGAGAGAGAGAGAGAGAGAGGGGAAATAAAGACTTAGAAAGAGAGAGACAGAGAGACAGACAAACAGAGAGAGAGAGAGAGAGAGAGAGGGGAAATAAAGACTTAGAAAGAGAGAGACAGAGAGACAGACAAACAGAGAGAGAGAGAGAGAGAGAGAGAGAGGAAATAAAGACTTAGAAAGAGAGAGACAGAGAGACAGACAAACAGAGAGAGAGAGAGAGAGAGAGAGAGAGAGGGGAAATAAAGACTTAGAAAGAGAGAGACAGAGAGACAGACAAACAGAGAGAGAGAGAGAGAGAGAGAGAGAGAGGAAATAAAGACTTAGAAAGAGAGAGACAGAGAGACAGACAAACAGAGAGAGAGATGGGAAGATGAAAAGCCCTAACTCCATTTAATGCGGTTAAGACTATTGCTGGAGGGGAGAGAGGTGAGAGATGAATAACTTAAGATACTGACAGAAATAGAGAGAGATGGAGAATACAGGCAGAGAGAGCATGATGATATAAAGTGACGATACAAAACATTAGACTGACCAGGTGAATCCAGGTCAAAGCTATGATCGCTTATTGCTGTCACTTGTTAAATCCACTTCAATCAGTGTAGATGAAGGAGAGGAGACAGGTTAAATAATCATTTTTAAGCCTCGAGACAATTGAGACAGGGATTGTGTTTGCGTGCCATGCAGAGGGTGAACGGGCAAGACAAAAGCTTGAAGTGCCTTTGAACGGGGTATGCAAGTAGGTGCCAGGGACACCGGTTTGTGTCAAGAACTGCAACGCTGCTGGGTTTTTCACGCTCCACAGTTTCCCATGTGTATCAAGAATGGTTCACCACCCAAAGGACATCTAGCCAACTTGACACAAATGTGGGAAGCATTGGGGTCAACATTGGCCAGCATCCTAATGGAACGCTTTCGACACCTTAGGGTTTCTTAATGTTTGGTATAAGGTACTCACACAGAGGACTATAAATAGTGAGATGGATGGACAGAGAGTGTAGGAGGACAGAGAGTGAAGATCAGAGAGTGAAGGTCAGAGATAGTGAAGGAGGACAGAGAGAAAGAGGATGCAGATTAATCTAAGGTGCTTGTGGAAACATGAGGAGGGAAGATGATGATGAGGAGGGATAATGAGGAGGGATGATGAGGAGGGATGATGAGGAGAGATGATGAAGAGGGATGATGAATAGGGATGATGATGAGGGTGATGAGGGATGATGATGATGAGGGATGATGATGATGAGGATGAGGGATGACGAGGAGGAGGGTTGATGAGGAGGGATGGTGAAGGCTTGAGGATATGCTCATCCTTACACCCAGTGATTAACACCAGCCCACAGATCAATGGGCTGACTGGAACACTCCACTCAATATTAGGCCGACTGAGAAATGAGTCTATACACTATAAATAGACTCAACCTCCACAGAGAAATTAGTGGTGTGGTGTGGTGCGGTGTGTGTGTGTGTGTGTCACGATGTCGGAAAACATATACTGTGAGAGGATCTTGGCTTTCACTTTAATTCACTCTTGACATTAGTGTGTGTGTGTGTGTGTGTGTGTGTGTGTGTGTGTGTGTGTGTGTGTGTGTGTGTGTGTGTGTGTTTTGTACTTTGTAAAGTGAGTTTTGTAAAGTGATGGACTTTGGTAATTAAATTTTGTAATTTAACTGACCTCTATTCTCTCTATCAAAACTAGATTTTCCTTGTGTGTCTGTGTGTACGTGTGTGTATGTGTGTTTGTGTGTGTGTGTGTTTGTGGTTGTGTGTGTGTGTGTGTGTTTTCACACTGCCTGAGCCATAAGTGGATCTTGCCAGCCTGTGATGCACTTCCATAATTCAATTTTGTAATTCAACTGACCTGTATTTTCTCAACCAAAACCATATTTTCCTTGTGTTTGTGTGTATGTGTGTGTGTTTGTGGTTGTGTGTGTGGTTGTGTGTATGTGTGTTTTCACACTGCCTGAGCCATAAGTGGATCTTGCCAGCCTGTGATGCACTTCCATAATTCAATTTTGTAATTCAACTGACCTGTATTTTCTCAACCAAAACTATATTTTCCTTGTGGTTGTGTGTATGTGTGTGTTTCACAATGTCTGCAACAACAACTGGAGGATATTGCCCTGCCTCCCTTCAATTCAATTCACCTCAATTTAGTGTGCAAAATTGGTACCCTTCAACTCAATAATGTTACCGACCCCTATTTTCTCTACCAAACTACTACTTTCCCTGTTAGTACCCTCAACATCCTTAACTAGAACGTCTATCAGCTATGCTATTCATTCTCTGCAGGTCTGAAAGAGTATCCCTCATGCTAATTCATTATAATCTATTCTATTCTTATTGATTCTATTCTATTTCAGTCTATTCAAAGTGTTTTCCTCACTGGCATTTCACACCATATACATCACATTGATTGTCAGTGGTTTGATTCTAGGCCACAGACTGAAATCAAAAGCGTATTGACTGAGGAAATGCAACTATAACCCATTGGCTGCAGGCTACCGCCTCCCAACTCTAAATTGTTCTGTGAGAAATCTGGGTAAGGTACTATGGGCATAGATAACATTGGATTTCAGTAATGGTTTTGGCTCAATTCTATTTCAATTCCATCAATTCAGGAAGTGAATGGAAATGCAATATTCTCATTGAAAATGAATCATACTTTCATATCATGAATTGGAATTTGAATGAATCTCCTGAAGCGACTGTATTCTGGTTCAAACTGTCACTGGAGAGTGTAGACAAACAGTAACACAGCTACAAATCCGCAGTTCATTGAGTGTACGACCGTACTGACCACCTGAGAACCGGTCAAACAGGGATTAACCTCTGACCCACTTCAGGTTCATCCGATGACCTCCGACCTTTTCTCTACACTTCACGTCAAACCCTGGTCCAACACCTCAGCTTGTTTAAGTGTATGATCTTAACTCACACTTGACTTAGTGACAGCACAGTAGTACTACTGCTACCAGCCACCCCTGTCCTTCACTGCTGATCTGGCAACCCTGGAGTCAAACACAGTCGGCTTGTGTGACCTAAATTCACACTTAGAGCACAAGTAGTAGGCTATGAGGCTACCATCCAGCCTCTCTCCTTTACCTTTGATCTGGCAACCCTAACTCAAGACCCTTCCTCACTTTAAACCTGTGGCAACTGTTGCTCAAGACCTGTAAACCATCACTGGTTCCCGAGTCAAACCCCTCGCCCTGTAGCATGCATCCCCTTTTCATTCCCTCACCCTGTAGCATGCATCCCCTTTTCATTCCCTCACCCTGTAGCATGCATCCCATTTTCATTCCCTCACCCTGTAGCATGCATCCCTTTCTCATTCCCTCGCCCTGTAGCATGCATCCCTTTCTCATTCCCTCACCCTGTAGCATGCATCCCCTTCTCATTCCCTCACCCTGTAGCATGCATCCCTTTTTCATTCCCTCACCCTGTAGCATGCATCCCCTTCTCATTCTCTCACCCTGTAGCATGCATGCCTTTTTCATTCCCTCACCCTGTAGCATGCATCCCTTTCTCATTCCCTCACCCTGTAGCATGCATCCCTTTCTCATTCCCTCACCCTGTAGCATGCATCCCCTTCTCATTCCCTCACCCTGTAGCATGCATCCCTTTTTCATTCCCTCACCCTGTAGCATGCATCCCCTTTTCATTCCCTCACCCTGTAGCATGCATCCCCTTTTCATTCCCTCACCCTGTAGCATGCATCCCCTTTTCATTCCCTCACCCTGTAGCATGCATCCCCTTCTCATTCCCTCACCCTGTAGCATGCATCCCCTTTTCATTCCCTCACCCTGTAGCATGCATCCCCTTTTCATTCCCTCACCCTGTAGCGTGCATCCCCTTTTCATTCCCTCACCCTGTAGCATGCATCCCCTTTCCATTCCCTCACCCTGTAGCATGCATCCCTTTCTCATTCCCTCACCCTGTAGCATGCATCCCCTTTTCATTCCCTCACCCTGTAGCATGCATCCCCTTTTCATTCCCTCACCCTGTAGCATGCATCCCCTTTTCATTCCCTCACCCTGTAGCATGCATCCCTTTCTCATTCCCTCACCCTGTAGCATGCATCCCCTTTTCATTCCCTCACCCTGTAGCATACATCCCCTTTTCATTCCCTCACCCTGTAGCATGCATCCCTTTTTCATTCCCTCACCCTGTAGCATGCATCCTCTTTTCATTCCCTCACCCTGTAGCATGCATCCCTTTTCATTCCCTCACCCTGTAGCATGCATCCCCTTTTCATTCCCTCACCCTGTATTATGCATCCCTTTTTCATTCCCTCACCCTGTAGCATGCATCCCTTTCTCATTCCCTCACCCTGTAGCATGCATCCCCTTTTCATTCCCTCACCCTGTAGCATGCATCCCCTTTTCATTCCCTCACCCTGTAGCATGCATCCCTTTCTCATTCCCTCACCCTGTAGCATGCATCCCCTTTTTCATTCCCTCACCCTGTAGCATGCATCCCCTTTTCATTCCCTCACCCTGTAGCATGCATCCCCTTTTCATTCCCTCACCCTGTAGCATGCATCCCTTTTCATTCCCTCACCCTGTAGCATGCATCCCCTTTTCATTCCCTCACCCTGTAGCATGCATCCCTTTTCATTCCCTCACCCTGTAGCATGCATCCCCTTTTCATTCCCTCACCCTGTAGCATGCATCCCCTTTCCATTCCCTCACCCTGTAGCATGCATCCCCTTTTCATTCCCTCACCCTGTAGCATGCATCCCTTTTCATTCCCTCACCCTGTAGCATGCATCCCCCTTTTCATTCCCTCACCCTGTAGCATGCATCCCCTTTTTCATTCCCTCACCCTGTAGCATGCATCCCTTTCTCATTCCCTCACCCTGTAGCATGCATCCCCTTTTCATTCCCTCACCCTGTAGCATGCATCCCCTTTTTCATTCCCTCACCCTGTAGCATGCATCCCCTTTTCATTCCCTCACCCTGTAGCATGCATCCCCTTTTCATTCCCCCACCCTGTAGCATGCATCCCCTTTTTCATTCCCTCACCCTGTAGCATGCATCCCCTTTTCATTCCCTCACCCTGTAGCATGCATCCCCTTTCCATTCCCTCACCCTGTAGCATGCATCCCCTTTCCATTCCCTCACCCTGTAGCATGCATCCCCTTTTCATTCCCTCACCCTGTAGCATACATCCCCCTTTCATTCCCTCACCCTGTATCATACATCCCCCTTTCATTCCCTCACCCTGTAGCATGCATCCCCTTTTCATTCCCTCACCCTGTAGCATGCATCCCTTTTTCAGTCCCTCACTCTGTAGCATGCATCCCTTTCTCATTCCCTCACCCTGTAGCATGCATCCCCTTTTCATTCCCTCACCCTGTTTCATGCATCCCTTTTTCATTCCCTCACCCTGTATCATGCATCCCTTTCTCATTCCCTCACCCTGTAGCATGCATCCCCTTTTCATTCCCTCACCCTGTAGCATGCATCCCCTTTTCATTCCCTCACCCTGTAGCATACATCCCCCTTTCATTCCCTCACCCTGTAGCATACATCCCCCTTTCATTCCCTCACCCTGTAGCATGCATCCCCTTTTCATTCCCTCACCCTGTAGCATGCATCCCCTTTTCATTCCCTCACCCTGTAGCATGCATCCCTTTTTCATTCCCTCACTCTGTAGCATGCATCCCTTTTCATTCCCTCACCCTGTAGCATGCATCCCCTTTTCATTCCCTCACCCTGTAGCATGCATCCCCTTTCCATTCCCTCACCCTGTAGTATGCATCCCCCTTTTCATTCCCTCACCCTGTAGCATGCATCACTTTTTCATTCCCTCACCCTGTAGCATGCATCCCCTTTTCATTCCCTCACCCTGTAGCATGCATCCCCTTTTCATTCCCTCACCCTGTAGCATGCATCCCCTTTTCATTCCCTCGCCCTGTTTCATGCATCCCTTTTTCAGTCCCTCACCCTGTAGCATGCATCCCTTTCTCATTCCCTCACCCTGTAGCATGCATCCCCTTTTCATTCCCTCACCCTGTTTCATGCATCCCTTTTTCATTCCCTCACCCTGTAGCATGCATCCCTTTCTCATTCCCTCACCCTGTAGCATGCATCCCCTTTTCATTCCCTCACCCTGTAGCATGCATCCCCTTTTCATTCCCTCACCCTGTAGCATGCATCCCCTTTCCATTCCCTCACCCTGTAGCATGCATCCCCTTTCCATTCCCTCACCCTGTAGCATGCATCCCCTTTTCATTCCCTCACCCTGTAGCATGCATCCCCCTTTCATTCCCTCACCCTGTAGCATACATCCCCTTTTCATTCCCTCACCCTGTAGCATACATCCCCTTTTCATTCCCTCACCCTGTAGCATGCATCCCATTTTTCATTCCCTCACCCTGTAGCATGCATCCCCTTTTTCATTCCCTCACCCTGTAGCATGCATCCCTTTTTCATTCCCTCACCATGTAGCATGCATCCCCTTTTCATTCCCTCACCCTGTAGCATGCATCCCCTTTTCATTCCCTCACCCTGTAGCATGCATCCCCTTTTCATTCCCTCACCCTGTAGCATGCATCCCCTTTTCATTCCCTCACCCTGTAGCATGCATCCCCTTTTCATTCCCTCACCCTGTAGCATGCATCCCTTTTCATTCCCTCACCCTGTAGCATGCATCCCTTTTCATTCCCTCACCCTGTAGCATGCATCCCCTTTTCATTCCCTCACCCTGTAGCATGCATCCCTTTTCATTCCCTCACCCTGTAGCATGCATCCCCTTTCCATTCCCTCACCCTGTAGCATGCATCCCCTTTTCATTCCCTCACCCTGTAGCATGCATCCCTTTTTCAGTCCCTCACTCTGTAGCATGCATCCCTTTCTCATTCCCTCACCCTGTAGCATGCATCCCCTTTTCATTCCCTCACCCTGTTTCATGCATCCCTTTTTCATTCCCTCACCCTGTAGCATGCATCCCTTTCTCATTCCCTCACCCTGTAGCATGCATCCCCTTTTCATTCCCTCACCCTGTAGCATGCATCCCCTTTTCATTCCCTCACCCTGTAGCATACATCCCCCTTTCATTCCCTCACCCTGTAGCATACATCCCCCTTTCATTCCCTCACCCTGTAGCATGCATCCCCTTTTCATTCCCTCACCCTGTAGCATGCATCCCCTTTTCATTCCCTCACCCTGTAGCATGCATCCCTTTTTCATTCCCTCACTCTGTAGCATGCATCCCTTTTCATTCCCTCACCCTGTAGCATGCATCCCCTTTTCATTCCCTCACCCTGTAGCATGCATCCCCTTTTCATTCCCTCACCCTGTAGCATGCATCCCCTTTCCATTCCCTCACCCTGTAGCATGCATCCCCTTTCCATTCCCTCACCCTGTAGCATGCATCCCCTTTTCATTCCCTCACCCTGTAGCATGCATCCCCCTTTCATTCCCTCACCCTGTAGCATACATCCCCTTTTCATTCCCTCACCCTGTAGCATGCATCCCATTTTTCATTCCCTCACCCTGTAGCATGCATCCCCTTTTTCATTTCCTCACCCTGTAGCATGCATCCCTTTTTCATTCCCTCACCACTTTTTCACTTCATTTCATTACAGTCCCAACGGTGTGATTTGTTTGATCGTAGCTAGCTACATAGCTAGCTACATAGCCGTCTTTGTTTCAAAGATAATTGTGTAGTCTAGAGCGATTTTCTAGGTTAGTTAGCCAGCTATTGTCGTTCTCCTACGCAACGTAACGTAACCAACATTGCTAGCTAGCCAGCTAGCTCCCGATAAGCAGCATTGGTAGAAACTTCACACTCAACGGTACGACTTGATTAGGGTAGTGTCAACAACGCAGCTAGCCTACCCCAGCAGTACTCTATCATTTTAATCATTTTAGTCAATTAGATTCTTGCTACGTAAGCTTAACTTTCTGAACATTCGAGACGTGTAGTCCACTTGTCATTCCAATCTCCTCTGCATTAGCGTAGCCTCTTCTCTAGCCTGTCAACTATGTGTCTGTCTATCCCTGTTCTCTCCTCTCTGCACAGACCATACAAACGCTCCACACCGCATGGCCGCAGCCACCCTAATCTGGTGGTCCCAGCGCGCACGACCCACGTGGAGTTCCAGGTCTCCGGTAGCCTCTGGAACTGCCGATCTGCGGCCAACAAGGCAGAGTTCATCTCAGCCTATGTCTCCCTCCAGTCCCTCGACTTCTTGGCTCTGACGGAAACATGGATCACCACAGACAACACCGCTACTCCTACTGCTCTCTCTTCGTCCGCCCACGTGCTCTCGCACACCCGAGAGCTTCTGGTCAGCGGGGTGGTGGCACCGGGATCCTCATCTCTCCCAAGTGGTCATTCTCTCTTTCTCCCCTTACCCATCTGTCTATCGCCTCCTTTGAATTCCATGCTGTCACAGTTACCAGCCCTTTCAAGCTTAACATCCTTATCATTTATCGCCCTCCAGGTTCCCTCGGAGAGTTCATCAATGAGCTTGATGCCTTGATTAGCTCCTTTCCTGAGGACGGCTCACCTCTCACAGTTCTGGGCGACTTTAACCTCCCCACGTCTACCTTTGACTCATTCCTCTCTGCCTCCTTCTTTCCACTCCTCTCCTCTTTTGACCTCACCCTCTCACCTTCCCCCCTACTCACAAGGCAGGCAATACGCTCGACCTCATCTTTACTAGATGCTGTTCCTCCACTAACCTCATTGCAACTCCCCTCCAAGTCTCCGACCACTACCTTGTATCCTTTTCCCTCTCGCTCTCATCCAACACTTCCCACACTGCCCCTACTCGGATGGTATCGCGCCGTCCCAACCTTCGCTCTCTCTCCCCGCTACTCTCTCCTCTTCCATCCTATCATCTCTTCCCTCTGCTCAAACCTTCTCCAACCTATCTCCTGATTCTGCCTCCTCAACCCTCCTCTCCTCCCTTTCTGCATCCTTTGACTCTCTATGTCCCCTATCCTCCAGGCCGGCTCGGTCCTCCCCTCCCGCTCTGTGGCTCGACGACTCATTGCGAGCTCACAGAACAGGGCTCCGGGCAGCCGAGCGGAAATGGAGGAAAACTCGCCTCCCTGCAGACCTGGCATCCTTTCACTCCCTCCTCTCTACATTTTCCTCCTCTGTCTCTGCTGCTAAAGCCACTTTCTACTCTAAATTCCAAGCATCTGCCTCTAACCCTAGGAAGCTCTTTGCCACCTTCTCCTCCTCTTGAATCCTCCTCCCCTCCCCCCTCCTCCCTCTCTGCAGATGACTTCGTCAACCATTTTGAAAAAAAGGTCGACGACATCCGATCCCCTCGTTTGCTAAGTCAAACGACACCGCTCAGTTCTGCTCACACTGCCCTACCCTGTGCTCTGACCTCTTTCTCCCCTCTCTCTCCAGATGACATCTCACGTCTTGCGGCC